>NC_133657.1:50489094-50789094 GCF_009905375.1 Apium graveolens
TTAAATCCCCTTAAAAGGAAGATCTTAAATATAAAAATGAGTTTTGGGATCCGCTCTAACTTTTAAAAATCATTTTGAAGACTCGAAAACACTTTAAAGAGTGTTTGGAGTAAAACTGATTTAATGAAATAAATCAGTCCCGATATATTAGAAAATATCTGAATATTATTATTTAAATAATATTCTCATAAAGAATTATCTTTATAAAAATAATTGAAGTAGAAGTATTAAAACTTATACTTGAAATAAACATTAAATAACCAAAGATATACTTATATGAAAGTATTATCTTTATTTGAATAATCGAAAATAAGTTTGATTATTAACACTTTATTCTCTAATGAAATAAAGAATATATTTCAGTAATAACGGAGTCATAATACCTCGAATGAATATTATAAATAATATTCATTAAATAAAATAAAGGAGTCATACATCCTCAAATGAATATCCAAGTAATATTCAATAATAATATAAACTGAGTCATAAGCCCTCGAATGAATATTCAAATAATATTCAAATAATAAAATAAACTGAGTCATAAGCCCTCGAATGAATATTCAAATAATATTCAAATAATAAAATAAAGGTATCGAATAAACCTTATTCGATCCATAGTTTTAAAAACTATATCCATATATATATATATAAATAAATATATATATATATAATATACTCGGGAACATCGACTCCCGGTTTAGAAATATGTTCACCTTTTATCCCCTATACTAAGGGTATACGCAACTACTTGCTTATTTCTAGCATAGGTATTATGCAACTATAAGCATTGAAATCAACAGATAGATAACCAGATTACGAAACAGACATGCATATATACCATATTAGCATGCTCCAATATATCGCAAAATTTGCTAATAACAATCATGCAATATCACAAGATAATGCATATACATATATTTACATCACAACAACAGTATAGCGGGTAGAAAACTTGCCTGAGCGACTGGGGGTTACGAATGGCTCGGGACGAGTCTGGTAACCTATAAGCAACAAGTAAGTTGGAATTAAACCAAAGTCACTTGTAAATCTATACTTTAACTAACTTAGACTCTAACGCTTGTTTTGCGCTTACTGATTCTCTTAAGTCACTCGAGTACCCTCGGCTCCACCATTTTTAATAATTTAACCTTTACGAGTTTTAAGGCGATTCCTTCGCGAGTGTCTTACCAACTGCCTAACACACTTACCATAAATGTTTCATACATTAATTAACCCTTTTTGATCTTTAACCTATGTTTCAAAGTAAGGCGAGGGGAAAAGTTTCGTTCGCGAAACACCGTTACTTGAAACGGTCGTTTCTCCTAAACCGTGCATCGGAATCGAACGAACTACATATCAAAACGAAGCTCGTAACATGAGATATCTAAACATGGCAGTGGTCATAATCTAGCAGGGGGTTCTCGGGTCCTAATATTATGCACAAAAACAGTCCAAAGAAAATCGAACGTTACGACGGCTATGTTTACGCGATTACCAATGTTTAAACTACTCTAATTAACCACCAACCAACTCATAACCATCAATACAACAAAACTTCACCTAAACCATACCACATCAGTCCATAATCTCCAAGGTTTTCAACTCAAACAACCACAATCAAGACCTATGAACTATAATCAAGCTTCAATTACCAAAACACTTCCAAATCAAACCAAACTACTAATAATCACAATCCATGCTTCTCATTTCACAACACCAACCATTAAACTTACTAACAAATAAAGTAAAGGCTAGGGTTTGAAGTTTATACCTTCCTTGGGAGGTGTTAAGTTGCTAGGAAGCCTTAGGGAGCCTCCTACAAGCTTGATCTTTCCAAAGAAATCAAGAACACAAAGTTAGGCTTTGAAGTTTCTAAAAGTCCGAGTTAAAGAACTGTAAAAATGAGGGTCTTACCATGATTATTTGGACGAGACTTGTGAACAATAGTTGTAGGCCATCTCAATGAGCTATAGAACACAATATTTGAGTGAGAAATGAAGGAGATACAGCAGTTTTAGTGTTCTGGTTCTATTTTGGCCGAGAGCATGAAGAACAATGCCTTGGTTTCTTTTTGATTTTGATGAAAATGATTTTACTTGGCTTGGCTGCTTTGTTTTTGTGTTTGATTTAGTCAATTACCTTATTGCCCTTGAATTTGTGTGGTTATCATTCAACCACACCTCCTTCCTTCCCATGTCATGCTTGTGTCATCCTCATGATGTCATCCTCCCCTCCTTGTCCTCTTTCTATTGGTTGGATGACATCATCCCCACTAATCCCCTTGATTAACTTCCTAATCGTTTGCCTAATGACCGCTGATCTGTTATACGGTTCGCTTAACTTTTGTTTTCGTTTATCGTTTGAGGGATCATACCCGGGATCTTATTACTTAGGTTCCCTTAACCTTTCTCAATATATTGTATTCCTTTTATGATCCTCTCTTATAATCCTTTAATTTAAATCCTTTTTATCATGTTACCTTATACTCAATTCTTTCCGTATCTATTGGATTTTCGGGAAAAATCAAAGTGTTCGGATTTGGATTCTGACGATCTTTACATACACTTATATCCCATATAAAGTACTAATAAAATCTCAGAATATCCATATCAGAACCCCTACATAGTGTGGCATGAAAAGTTTTCTCATTCAGCAAAAACACTATTCATAAGGGTTTCAAAAATTTCCCAAAAATTGGGGTTATTACATGAGTACTATGAGAATGCTCATATATTGTTAATTATTATACATATTATTTCGGTGGGCTTGTTGCTCACCCTTGCTTTCTTCTTTCATCACACAACATCAGATAGACAAGATGAACAGGACCAAGCTCCCAATTCGCGAGCGGATAGGAAACGTTCCGCAGTTTCCTATAGGCGTTGATGTCGCTGTAGCTGAGGTAGGAACTACCAATAGGCTAGGCTTTCAACTTTTGATGTACCAGACTTATGTATCTCTATCAATTGTAATAATGGCAAAGAAATGTAAATTTATTCAGAAACCCTTTTAAGGTGTATTGGCATATAATTGTGGAATAAAACGACTTGTGATTATTTTTGGATATTCATCTCTGAGACTATAACTTGTGGTGTGTGTGTTTATGGTGGGGTCACAATACAGAATAATTGATTATTTATTAAGATTGGGTGTTATTAAGGGAAATGGAACTCGTGACAACCCAGATCCCCGACCCCGGATTTGGGGGTGTTACAGTTTGGCTCACAGTCAATTCAAGATGCTCCTATAGCCTGAGCAGATTTTTCTAGTTCCTTGAAGGTCTGGATCTTCTTCCAAGCTTTCTGTTATTTTCCTCAATTTGATTCTGGAGCTGCCTGTGGAATTCCAGTTCATCAGATTCTGAGAGATCTAGCTTTTCTTTCATTTCCAAGAGAGTCTCATTGCTAGAGATACTCAGTTGGTCTTCTAATCTGAAGAATCTTCTCATACCCTTGTCATCCATGAACTCCATCAGCCAGTAGGGCCTTAGATGCACTCTTCTCCCTGTATATGGGATGATTAGTGTCTTTGGGAGTGCATCTTTAGCTCTAACACTCCTCAGCTCTTCAATCTTCTTCAATACTAGTCTTCTTGCAATTATATTGAACCCAAAGTTTTTCTTGAAGGATGAATAGACTTTAATCAGCACAGCTTGGCTTTCTTGAAGAATCCTGTGAAGTGGCCACTGAATCTCCCTTCCTCCTTTGTACTGAACACCAACCTTTCAGGTAGGTTTCTGTATGCATCAATTTCCCTTACTTCATCCAGTTCATCTAGATAAAGATTTAGATCTGAAAGTTCTTTGATATCACACAAGTACAAGTAGTCTCCCTTGTTGACCTTGGGTTGAGCTTTAACTACTGACTTGGATTTGAGAGGTGATAGCTTCACTTTCTTGACTGCCCTTGACTTTGTCCTTTTTGGCTTGCTAAGGATTTGTAGGCTGAAGTCAGGAATTGGTAGATTATCACACTCTATTGGCTCATCCTTTGGCACAATAGGTTCACCATGTATGTTCCTGTAGGGATCCACCACCCTTATGTCTTCAAATACCACAGAGGGCTTTGATGCTTGAGTTGTAGCTGGTGTGGATTCCTTAGGAAATTGATCTTCCAATTCCTTGTCAACAACATTCAGTTTCCTTTTTGTTCTTCTAGCCAATTCTTTCTTCCTTGGGGATTTCTTCTGTTCTTCAATTTTCTTCTTTGATTCAGCAGCTTCAGATGGTTGAGAGGGAATTTGTTGAGAAGAATTTACAGCCTGTAGCTTGGCCAAGATAGCAATCTGTTCTTTCTTTTGTTTAGACTTCTTTGCATCTAGAGCAGCTTGCCTCTTTTCCTGCTTTAATCTGGCTTTTTCTTCTTTCTTTGCTTGAGCAAATTGTGGATGTCCAGCTACCACACAAATTTCCTTTCCATTTCTGAATATCTTAGCAATTCTCCTTTTTGAAGCTGAATCAACTGGATCTTTATAGAAGACAATAGATCTTGACAGAAGCTTCTTTTCATCAGGCTTGGGTGTCTCATGCACAGTGTCTATGGGGTTCTTCTAAGATGATTTTGGATAATTTGCCCTTGGTTTAAGAATTGTTTCAGCCTTTGTAGACTTGATGCAGGAAGATTATCCTTTTTCCAGATAGTTCATGCTCATCTCATTCACACTGATTGGCTTGACATGAGAGTGATGGATGGCAGACTTAACTGGCTCCTTGACTAGTTCAAACTTTTTCTGTATCTCCTCATCAATCTTATTCCAGTTGATCAAACTCAACTTTCCTTTTTCAGCAACTTTCAAATTTGCTGCTGCTGCTTTAATTAGATCTATAGCATCTGCAACTGTTGGCTTGGAGACAGTAATTGAAGGTACAATTACTTTGCTGATTTGTACTTGAAGTTTCTCCCCCTCAGTTGGTCCTTTCTCCCCCTTACTTGATTCTCTCTCCCCCTTTTTGTTATCATTAAGTTGAGGAGTTAGGCCTTGTGCTTTAGCCAATTGTATGAGAAGATTTGTCTGAGTCTGTTGATTTTGAAGAAGGATAGCCACTGAATTCTCAATAACTTGAACTCTATCTTCTAGCTTGGCTAGCTTCTTTTCAGAATCTGATTCTCTCCTCAGTCTCAGTAATAGATCTTGCATGGTACCATAAGGCATTACTGAATCCAGCTTCTCAGAATTATAAGTTTTCAAGTCAGCTATATCTCTTTTTAGTTCATCCACACTCAGATTATGTCTTAAGTGCTGGATCTTCATGAGATGTAGAGAGTCTAGGTGAGCTTGAAGAATGGCCTTAGTACCAGCATCTGAAGTTTCCTGAAGGGCCTTTTGAATAGCCATCACTTGCTTGACCAAAGATACACCAAATTGTCCTGGTGTAGATTCCTTTATCCATGCCCATCCAGGTAAATTTGAAACAGAACTTAGGCCTTCATCTCCCCATAAGTTCATGCTTCCATCCAAAGAAACAGAGTCATCATCATTAGGATTTACTCCAAATTCTTCAGATGGCTCACCAGCTTGAGAAGGCATCCTATTGACAGCAGCTTTATCTCTTTGAAGAGATTCTGAGGTGTGTACTAAATTCAAAGTGTGTTCTGCCTCCACATTGCCCTGAGCAGCCAACAATTGATAGGCTGACACAGGATGAGTAAAAGTGTCAGCATCCAAGGAAATGTTATCAATTTCAGCTTTGTAATGTTGCTGAAATTGTCTTTCCTTTTCAGCATCATCCACAATCATTGACTCACTAGCAATGGCTGGATCCACCCTTATTTCTCCTGTCCTGCCTTTCTCTCATAATCTCTCTTTTGTTGCATCGGGGTCTCACCCTGGCTCCCCACCCTCACACCCTCACCTTCACCTACTAAGGTGGGACTCCTCTCACTCACTTTTGCCAATCCTGAATAAATGGATCGCTGAGATTCACTCTTTTCCTCTCCTTTTGCCTGAAAGCAACCCAGCCTCTCACTCAATGCACTCTCCTCTCTCAGTCCTAAGAGTGACTGTATTACCACTAAATCTTCTGCACTAAAAATAATTGAAGTTTGAAGTTGTGCAGAGACACTCGACGGATAAGTGATATCCATCGGGTGAGTGGTAAAGCTATCCGACGGATAACTGCTGTTAAGCTTATCCGTCGGGATACAATCACTACTCGACGGATGAGCAATATCCATCGAGAGAGTAGAAATGAATGAGGTGGGAAGAGAAACTATTATTGACTCTGTGTTGATTGAAGTTATTTGAGGCACAGATGTCACAATAGCATCTGAAAGAATTGGCAAGTGAGCCAACAAATCATCTAAAAGATGATGCTCACTTGCACTAGATTTTGGCTTCCCCAACAGAGTTAAAGAAGGGGAATCAGGAATTAAAGTGTTTATCATATCCACTTCCAGAGAGTTTATTGGTGAGTATGGTGTTTCAGAGGCTTCTATTATAAGATATTTTGGCTGTGACTCCACAATTATTGGAGCCACATCAAACTGAATTTGAGAAAGTGCAGGGACTGTGTCTTTAGCACCAGTTTGAACTGTGTGTATGCCCTGTGCATCCCAGTGGTTTTGGATTTCTTCTTTCTTGTGTAAGTTTGGGGTGAGCTTGTGTCCCTAACCCTTTTGGCCTGTGCTCTTGGATGAGAGCTATGTTCAATAGCCACATCCTTTTGGGAGGATGCAGCTAGAAGTGAGCTTTTTTCCTTTTTAAGTACTGCAGTTTGTTGGGAAACTGCAGTGTGGCTAGGCTGGGATTCACTCAACTCTCCAACCTTATCCTTGGGGTTTCTTTGATGTTCACCCCTTCCCTCACCTAACTGACCCTCCTTCACACTCCCCTCTTTGGCTTTGGTGGATTTTTCAACTGGTACCTTTTGAGAGATACCAGAGGGGGTTTTCTTTGACTTGGATTTAGAAATTACAGTTGTTTTGGCAGCTTTGGTAGGCAACTGTTTGGTCATTATTACAGTTGTCATAGCTACTCCTGAATTCAAAAAAATTGAGGAGATTGGAATAGTTGAGGGTATGGATGAACTTACCTCACTTGTCTGAGGTGTCTGCATTACAGGAAAGTAGAACATTGGCACATCCCTATGATGGTTGGCTCTGTTCGAATCTGCAATGATTCTTCTCTCTTGAACCCAACAAGCCAATTTGTTGTTTGGGTTCTCAAGTACAATCTCTTGACAAAGATGGTTAGCCAATAGCATGAAAAATCTAGCATAATATACATTATTTCCCCTTTTGGCTAACTCACCTAGTTTAAAAACTCACACCAGACAAGGTCACTGAAATTGTAAAATTTATCTGTAACTAGCATGTATAGCATGTTAAGCATGGAAATGTTCACATAATCAAAATTACTGATTTTTCCAGAGAAAACTTTAGTCACAACATCACACATGAAACTCCATTCCTTCCTAAGACCTAATCTTCTAATATCACTTAGCTTAGTAGTTGGAAGTGCATAATGCATGGAATTAAGCATATTGATAATATCAGTGTCATTGTGTGGTGAAGTTACATTATCATCAGGAATTTTGAAACATGTTTTTATCACATCACTATTGATACAGAACTCATTACCTTTGATAGTTAGAGTGATTGTTTTGTCAGTAGAGTTGTAGATTACAGTGGTCCACATCTCTTCAACAACTTCACAGAAAATTGTGGGTGATTCAAGCATGGCATAACTTAACTTGCAGTTCTTTACAAAGTCCATCATCTTGTGATAGTCTTCTAATTGCTGAATACCCTTATTGACCAAAGCAGTGAAGTTGTTCTTCTCATAAATGAACCCAGTTTGAGAGATAATCTTTACTACAGGTGCCATTGTTAGAAAATGAAAGCTTGAAGAGAAAGAGGATATTTGCTTGAGAGAGAATAAAATAAAAGCAGTTGAATTTGAGAATGATAAAAGAAAATAATTGGAATGAAATAAGCTTTTATACTATCTCAAAAACAACGGATGAAAATAATAAAGAAAAGTAAATTACCCAATAGAAATTGTCTAAAATAGCCGTTTAAAAATAAACTGTAAAAATTCTACCCATTATCTGTCGTGTAATGCTTACAAACTGTAAGTATACTCGATGGATAATGTTCAGGGAATTTACGGTTAAGATTTAGACAATTCGACGGATGAGGATAAACTGTTATCCGTCGAGTTTTAAAAGATTCCAGAAAAGTAATTGATTTTTATTTGCAAATAGTATATCGACGGATGACTCAACTCGATGGATAATGGTCATCCGTCGAGATGCAAATTTTGACTTAGCCAAAATTTCATCCATGACTAAAAATCAACTAAATTTCTGGCTACATTTCAACTTGCAAAATAACTCAGATAAATTCAAGAGTAATTAAGCATACCTAACTCACTTACCAACCTTGAAAATGTGGATTCATCCAGTGGCTTGGTAAAGATATCAGCAAGTTGCTTCTCACTTGGAACAAAATGTAACTCTACAGTACCATTCATTACATGTTCCCTTATGAAATGGTACTTGATGTCTATGTGCTTTGTCCTTGAATGTTGCACTGGATTTTCAGTGATGGCAATTGCACTTGTGTTATCACAGAAAATAGGAATCCTCTCAACTTGCAAACCATAGTCTAGCAATTGATTTTTCATCCATAAAATCTGTGCACAGCAACTGCCAGCAGCAATATATTCAGCTTCAGCTGTAGAAGTAGAAACTGAATTTTGCTTTAACTGAACCAGGACACAAGCTTGTTTCCTAGAAATTGACAAGTTCCTGTTGTGCTCTTCCTGTCAATTATGCAACCTGCATAGTCTGCATCCGAATAACCAGTTAGATCAAAACCAGAATCTCTAGGATACCAAATGCCAAGTTTTGGTGTTCCCTTGAGATATCTGAAAATTCTCTTAATAGCTATCAAGTGAGATTCTCTAGGATCAGCCTGAAATCTAGCACATAAACATGTAGCAAACATTATATCTGGCCTACTAGCTGTTAAGTACAGAAGTGAGCCAACCATGCCTCTATAGCTTGAAATATCCACAGACTTTTCAGTAGTGTTTAATTCAAGCTTAGTTGCAGTGGCCATGGGAGTTTTTGCAGATGTGCAATCCATTAGATCAAACTTCTTTAAAAGATCAAAAATATATTTAGTTTGACTAATGAATATTCCATCACTAACTTGCTTAACTTGTAAACCAAGAAAGTAAGTTAGTTCTCCCATCATACTCATTTCATATTTACTTTGCATCAGTTTGTAAAACTTTTTACAAAGTTTCTCATCTGTAGAGCCAAAAATAATATCATCTACATAAATTTGAACAAGTATGCTAGAGCCATTGACATTTCTGAAAAATAAAGTTTTATCTACAGTACTTCTTATGAAGTGATTTTACAAAAGGAACTTTGATAAAGTGTCATACCAGGCTCTAGGTGCTTGCTTCAGTCCATAAAGTGCTTTCAGTAGATAATAGACATACTCTGGAAAATTTGGATCTTCAAAGCCAGGAGGTTGACTAACATACACTTCTTCCTCCAAATCTCCATTCAGAAAGGCACATTTGACATCCATTTGATAGACCTTGAAATTGGCATGGGCTGCATAGGCTAAGAAGATTCTGATGGCTTCAAGTCTTGCAACAGGAGCAAATGTTTCATCAAAATCTATTCCTTCTTGCTGGCAATAGCCTTTAGCAACCAATCTGGATTTGTTCCTTACTACTATGCCATTTTCATCCATCTTGTTTCTGAATACCCATTTGGTGTCTATTGGATTCTTTCCTTTAGGCTTGGGTACCAGCTTCCATACTTTATTCCTTTCAAATTGGTTTAGCTCCTCCTGCATAGCTAAATTCCAATCAGGATCTAACAAGGCTTCTTCTACCTTCTTTGGTTCTTCCTTTGACAGAAAGCTGCTGTATAGACATTCTTTTTGAGTTGCTTTCCTGGTTTGAACTCTAGAAGAAACATCACCAATAATCAGTTCAAAGGGGTGATCTTTTATCCATTTCCTTGGTTGAGGTAGATTAGCTCTAGATGAAGAGACCTCAATGTTGTCTTGATGTGTGATTGAGTTTTGATTGCTAGAAACTCCCCCTGAGTTTGAGGATCTTTGATTTGAGAAAGGGGTACTTTCTATGGGTGATCTACCTTGACTTCCTGCTCCTTTAGATAACCCGACGTATGGTGAATTTTGAGTACCGACGGATGAGGCAGGTTGTCTTCCGACGGATAACACAGATTGCCTTCCGACGGATGAAGCATTATGTAACTCGACGGATGTTGAGTTTTGTGCTTCATTGGTGGTAGATTTGTCTGCATTATCCTTAGACACTGTTTCTTGATCACTCTCATCATCGCTTTCATCACTGGCCATATCAACATTGTCGAATTTGAGGCTCTCATGGTAATCTCCATCTTTCAGTCCTTCAATCTTTTAATCATCAAACACAACATGTATAGATTCCACAACAATGTTGGTTCTTAGATTGTAGACTCTATATGCTTTACCAACAGCATATCCAATAAAAATTCCTTCATCTGCTTTAGCATCAAACTTCCCATTTTGATCAGTTTGATTTCTCAGAATATAGCATTTACAGCCAAAGACATGAAGAAAGTTTAGAGTTGGCTTCTTGTTCTTGAACAATTGATAAGGAGTCATGTATCTTGCTTGATTAATCAGAGAGATGTTCTGAGTGTAGCATGCAGTGTTTACAGCTTCAGCCCATAAATATGTTGGTAATTTTGATTCTTCAAGCATTGTCCTTGCAGCTTTAATAAGTGATATGTTCTTCCCTTCCACTACTCCATTCTGTTGTGG
Organism: Apium graveolens; assembly: GCF_009905375.1. Taxonomy (NCBI): domain Eukaryota; kingdom Viridiplantae; phylum Streptophyta; class Magnoliopsida; order Apiales; family Apiaceae; genus Apium; species Apium graveolens. The sequence continues at coordinate 50,499,891 of NC_133657.1, forward strand.
AGTCCTTGCTTCTGAGAACTCATGTAAGATTCCATTTTCCTCACAAAATGCTCTCATGACATAGTTCTTGAACTCAGTTCCATTGTCACTCCTGATTCTTCTAACTTTGAAATCAGGATGATTGTTAACTTGCCTTATGTGATTGATGATGATTTCACTAGCCTCGTCTTTAGACTTTAAGAAATATGTCCAAGAGAACTTTGAAAAATCATCTACAATTACTAGGCAAAATCTTTTCTTTGAAATTGACAATACATTGACTGGTCCAAACAGATCCATGTGAAGCAATTGCAGAGGCTCTTCAATTGCTGAATCAAGTTTCTTCCTGAATGATGCTTTGATCTGCTTCCCTTTTTGGCAGGCATCACACAGTCCATCCTTTGTAAACTCCACTAGAGGAATGCCTCTTACTAGTTCTTTCTTTACCAACTCATTCATGGTCTTGAAGTTTAAATGGGATAGCTTCTTGTGCCATAGCCAACTTTCATCTTGACTTGCTTTACTGAGAAGACAAGTTACAGATTCTGCTTTAGTTGAGTTGAAGTCAGCTAGGTACACATTTCCTCTTCTCACACCAGTGAGAACCACTTTGTTGTTTTGATTATTAGTCACAACACAGGATTCTTTGTTGAAGGTTACTGAGTTGCCTTTGTCACAAAGTTGGCTGATACTCAACAGATTGTGTTTGAGACCATCCACTAAGGCAACCTCTTCAATGATGACATTGTCCTTTGAAATCAAGCCATATCCCACAGTATAACCTTTGTTGTCATCTCCAAAAGTAATAATTGGGCCAGCTCTCTCCTTAAACTCTGTGAGCAGGGTAGAATCACCAGTCATGTGTCTTGAACAACCACTATCCAAGTACCAAAGATTCTTTCTATTTCCCTGCACATATCAAAATCAAATCAAGTTGATTTTGGTACCCAAGTTTCCTTGGGTCCTGCCTTGTTAGCTTTCTTCTTCTGTTTCTTAGGTCTTAACTCATTTGACTTAGGAATTTCAGATTCTTCCTTATTCATTTGGGTTGGGCCTTTGAAACCATTTAATGCAATAGAATTATCATGCATATTATGGCTAACAGGAAATGACATGCTTGGTGCAAACATGTTATTCCAGTAAGGCATGCTAAATGGCATTTGAGGCATATTGTTTGCAGTATAATATGGATTAGGTACAAATGGCATATTAGAAAACTGTGCATTCAAATTCTGTGTAGGCATAACATTAACAGGTATGGGAGGCATGGCATTTATGTTGGGAAATTGAGACTGAACAGACATGGGAGTAGGCATGGCAGATTTGCAATTAACAGACAAATGATTTACACTACCACACTTGACGCAGATTTTTCTAGGAGCATATTTATCAGGTGTGTAGTTATTGTGTTTGTTACTCCCTACTTTACCATTCCTATTGTTTTTCCTTTTAGTCTCTGTTTTTACCTCAATTTTCTCAAGTCTGTCACTTAACTGTTTGACAGTCATGTGACCAACATTAGCCTTTTTCCCTTTCTTAGCTTGACTTGACTCGCCTGAAACAAAGTTCTTAGAAACAGACCCATACTTTTCATTTAGCTTGATTAATTTGGCTTTGCTAATGGGTTTGCTTACAGCCGACGGATGAGGTTTTTCATCATTCGACGGATAACACTTTTTGTTATCCGACGGATAGTCCTCATCATCCATCGAGTCTACATCTGTCAACAACCCATCTACCAAAATAGGTTCTAGTTTCTCTTTATTCTTCTTCCAGGCTTCATCACAAAAAGACTCAATTCCTTGAACTTTGGTGATTTGAGCATGAACATCCCTGGATGTTTTCTATGCTTTAATCACCTCTTGTTCACGCTCGAGCTGCTTCTTCAAAATTTCTTCCTTTTTCAAGGACTCAGTTAATTCCTCCTTGGCAATCTTACACTCAATTTTTAGTTTCTCAAACTCAACAAACTGAGACTCAAGCACATTATTCCTCTCACTTAAAAATAAGTTGTTTTCTTTGATTTTAGCATTTTCTTTAGTGAGAGACTTAAGTGTAACACACAAATGATACAATTCTGTAGACATGTCATTTATGGCATCGTTACACTCAGCTTTAGATAAATGTGCAAGATTTGTAGTGATTACCTGATTGCTTGAGGAACTTGTCTCTGTTTCATCAGACTTGGCCATTAGGGCTAGATTGACATAGCTAACATCTTCATCTTCATCCAAACCATCTGCTGCCCAGTCATTCTCTTGTGTAATAAAAGCCCTTTCCTTTTGTTTGAGTAGATCAAAGTATTTTTGCTTATAATCCACAGACTCAAACCTTTTCTTACTGGAATATGACTTTCTACACTCATTTGCAAAATGCCCTGCCAAGCCACATTTGAAACATTTGAATTTTGACTTATCCACCATATTTCTATTTGGCTTGGCTGCTCCAAAGTTCTTTTTGAACTTGAGCTTGGCAAATCTTCTAGAAAGAAATGCTAGGTGCTCATCAATGTCCTCCATGTCATCTTGGCTCAATGAATCTTCACTTTCTGCTACAAGCCCCTTACCCTTATTCTCACAGACCTTAGAAGTTGATTCTACAGCTTCCATCTTCACTTCCTTCTCCTTTTCTAGACCAGCAACTAGTGCAATGGATCCTCCTTTCTTCTTTCCTCTCTCCATTCTTTCATCCTGCTCTATCTCAAGCTCATAGGTCTTCAGAATGCCATACAGTCTCTCCAAAGTAAACTCCTTATAATCTTGTGAGTTTCTCAATGGGACTGTCATTGGTTTCCATTCCTTTGGAAGAGATCTGAGAAATTTCAGATTGGAGTCTTTAGTCTGATAGACTCTTCCAAGCAACTTAAGAGCATTTAGTAGTTTTTGGAATCTACTAAAAATGTCAGTGAGTGACTCACTTTCTTCATTGTAAAAATGCTCATATTGCTGAATCAGGAGCTGCATTTTATTTTCTCTTACTTGCTCAGTGCCATCACAAATTATTTGTATTGTGTCCCAAACTTCCTTGGCAGTTTTGCAGTTGATAATGTTATCAAACATGTCTGCATCAACTCCATTGAACAGAATGTTCATGGCCTTTTTATCTTTCCTGACTTGTTCAATGTCAGGATCAGACCATTCATGCCTTGGCTTTGGAACAGATGGCTCATTTCTTGTTGCAGCTCTCATTGGAACATGAGGGCCTTTTTCTATACAGTCCACATAGGCCTCATCTTGAGAAAGCATATGAAGATGCATCTTTACCTTCCAATGATGGTAATTGTCTTTATCAAGAAAAGGAATCTTGACTCCAACATCTTTCTTGTTCATCTTGCTAAATTGTTTTGATCTTTAAACTCTTTGTAGATTAAGAGCTTGCTCTGATACCAATTGTTAGTCCCTTAACAATATAACAAGAATTACAGAAGGGGGGTTGAATGGAATTCTTGAACCTTTTTCTCAAAATAAAAATGTTTAACTCGAATATAGATATAATGTTTTGATTATCACAATGCGGAATAGAAACTTAATTGAATCAAAACATAAGTAATTAAAAACAAGAGTCTTTAAAAACTTTATGGTGGATTTAAACAATTCCACCAGAGATATATATAATATATCGAGAGGACTCTGTGTGCAGGAATGCTCACAGCTGCTTACAAAATGGAACTACTGAGAATACAGGAAATGCTAATAATTCTGCTTACAAAGATTTCTCTGTTTTTGTTTCTCAACTATCTCAGTTATTTTTCTATTTGCTACTCTCTTGGTTTATATAATACCAAGATTACAAAGTCAAAAAGACTGAACAAATATAAAAACTATCAGTCTTAAGCTTTGCTGCTTTTCGTCCTCTATTACCCAGTTAATGGGCTTCCACAGTGTGTTTGTACACATCTGGACGGTTGTGTGTCAGCTTTCACTGTTCAACTGCTGTTTGAATTCTTCATATGATCATCCGTCGACTTTCAGAACATCCGTTGATGGTTTAAATGATCATCCGTCGACTGCTATATTAAACATTCGTTGATAGTCATTTGATCATCCGTCGATGGCTTTGTTAATCATCCGTCGGTAGCTATTTTGGCACTTGACTCTATTTCACTTATGCAGAATTACAAGACATCATTTATGTATAATTAATCAACCTATTCTGCATATCTAGTTAAAGTCAACATGATATATATGCTACTACAGATTCTATACAAAGGTGCATACATAACTGTGCTACAAACTTATTATTACATAAGCTACTCACTCGATGGATAATAAGTTAATCATCCGTCGGGACTATAATGAGTTATCCGTCGGGACTATAATTCTTATCCGTCGAGTGCTACATAATTTCACTAAGTAAAATCTACTTAGATGTTTTGTTTATGAAATCATCAAGTACACAACATATGCACAACAATCTCCCCCAATTTATGTCTACTGGAATTGTAGCCATAAATTAAGAGATACTTGATGATAATAAAATATCCTGAACATACATCTTTAAAGATAAGTAGATAAACTGAAAGTGCTTCAATTAAACAAAATGTACAAGGTTTGGCTCACAGTCAATTCAAGATGCTCCTCTAACCTGAGCAGATTTTTCTAGTTCCTTGAAGGTCTGGATCTTCTTCCAAGCTTTCTGTTATTTTCCTCAATTTGATTCTGGAGCTGCCTGTGGAATTCCGGTTCATCAGATTCTGAGAGATCTAGCTTTTCTTGCATTTCCAAGAGAGTCTCATTGCTAGAGATACTTAATTGGTCTTCTAATCTGAAGAATCTTCTCACACCCTTGTCATCCATGAATTCCATCAGCCAGTAGGGCCTTAGATGCACTCTTCTCCCTGTATATGGGATGATTAGTGTCTTTGGGAGTGCATCTTTAGCTCTAACACTCCTCAGCTCTTCAATCTTCTTCAACTCTGAAGTGTCTGCCCAGTTTTTCTTCTTTGTGATAAGTGCCTGGCCTCTATCACCTTTTCCTTTCTTGCAATCAGGAGAGATGTGGCCTCTTTCACCATAATTGTAGAATTTGACATTTGACTTGTCTCCTCTGTCAGACTTTCCTTCTTTGCCTTCAGTCTTTCTGAACCCTTTCTCTTTCAGAACTTCCACCTTTCCTGGAAAACTTCTTACCCTTTCTGAATTTATTGTAGGCTATCTTTGTGATACCCTTCACCATAAGAGCACACAGTTGCATCATCTCTGCATCAACATCCACTTCAGATAAATTTTCAGGTTCTGAATCATCATCATCGAAATTTGATAACTCTGAATCAGACTATATGATGAGAGCCTTTCCTTTTGCCTTCCTAGAGACAATTGACTTCTCTCCAGCCTTTAAAGCAACTGTCTTAGACTTCCCTCCATGCCTCTTCTTTCTTTGCTCCATCTCAAGTTCATGAGTCTTGAGCACATCATAAATTTCATCAAGAGACATATCAGCAAGTTCATAGTTGTCTCTTATTGTAGTAGCTTTCAAATCCCACTTTTCAGGAAGAGCTAGTAGGAATTTCATATTTGAATCTTCTTCATCATATTCCTTATCCACTAGTGGAAGATCATTCAACATCTTTGTGAATCTATCATATGTATCAGTTAGTGACTCATCCGATTTTGAGTCAAAGTGCTCATACTCATGTCTGAGTATTGTCTTCCTGTTCTTTTTGATGGCATTGGTTCCTTGACATCTCACTTCTAATGCATCCCAGATTTCTTTTACAGTCTTGCATCCAATCACCCTGTTTGACATGACATTGTCAAGTGCACTATGAAGCAAGTGTCTTACTTTTGCATCCTTGCCTAGTGAAGAGATGTCTTCAGTGGTGAAATCTTTCTTTTCTTAGGGAATCACTTTCTGTGGCTCATCCCCAACTGCAACAGAAAGCTTTATGGGCTTGTGTGGACCATCATAAATTATGTCTTAATATTCTGGATTTGTAGCTTCCAGAAACATGGCCATCTTCACACTCCATATAGGGTACTCAGACACCCTGAGCATAGGAACCCTGATGGATTCATATCTACTGGTATTGTGAATGGGTTGAACCTTTGCAGGTTCTTGAGGGTCTTGTGTTTCAGACATGATTGATTTTTTTTGGATCTTAACTGTTTGTAAGCTTAACAGATTGGCTCTGATACCACTTGTTAGGCCTCAATGATACTATAGAAGGGGTTGAATATAGTATCTATAATCAAATCGATTATGAACACAAGTTCTGATACCTTAAGTTATGATATCTTCCTGTATTCAGTAAATCCTGATTCCCAGCTAAGTCCTGATAAGTCCTGATATTAAGTTCTGAAACTAAACACATCATATTAGTCATGACATCACAAATATATCTAACAATGGAGGCCATAAAATGAAGGAACACTTTGGGATATGCAAAGAATTCCAGACAACCGTAGGCCAATGAGTTCCAACACTTATCCTTTTTATAATATCCCGTATTTTTAGAATTGTTATAATTATTATTTGAAAATATATATGTGCTTTTATGATTTTGAAGGAATAAAATGGTGGATATTTTATTTATGTTTGACGAGTTGGTGTTATTAAGTGGTAATGTGTTAATTGTTCAGTGTTATATCGATCCTTGTTAATTTCTAAAAATATTTACTTAAATGTATTATTTTCAAAAGTTATTTGAAAGCCAATCTTATTGATATCAATAAATTGAAATTGTTTTCTAATATCCGTGAAATATCGTGCAATTATTTTTATCTATAAATAAATTATTATGTGATTAGTATGCGAATTTTGATGAATTATCTGTTGTTTGATATTGATGTTTGGATGTTTATATGTGATATTATTTGAATATTTAATTTGTAATATGTCTAGAATAAAGTATAGATAATTATGATATTTTTCTGATAATTTTTGGTTTGTTATATGATTTTATAAGGAATCATAGATTTAATAATTATTTTTTGAGTAATTATAAAACTATTTTATAAAATCGAGAATCGTCCAATCTCAACTGTTTTTACGTTTTTACAACACGAAACTCTTCCGAAAAATCCTTCATAATCTAATCTGGTAATTCCGGACATTTTCCGTGTTTTAACTTTTTCAATCCGGGTTATGGTTTGACCCGTACTCGTCCCGGCGTACAATTTTCGATAGGATAATTATTTCGGTAGATTAATAAAACCCGTATTCTTGAGAGACGGGATATTTTTACATTATTTTCTCATATGGTGTTTTATAAGAAGCTCGATTTTGATAATTATCCAAATCTGGTATTAAATTGTATCGTTTTTATAGTTACTTTGCGGCTAAGTAATCTATTTTCAGATTGTTTTGCAGTTACTTAGCGACTAGGCAACTAATTTATCGATCCAATACGATCCAACACGAACCAATGATCCATAAATATATATAGCCCTTTTCTTATTTCATTTTATTCGTTTAATCATAATCAGTCTGTAAAATCTAGAAAATACAGAGAAAACCCTAAAAGCGTCACGTTCTTGAAAATCAAACGCACGAACGAAGGCGTTATCGAACTCCGATTCGGGTGTGCCATATATCAAATTGAACCTCTCAAAAAGTACTTTCTGATTCAACCAACTATTTCAGTGCAAAAATTAAGGTGATTTTGTTATTTATTTATTTTAATTTAAATTATTTGATAATTAAAATATATATATATGTGTTCTTGATGTTGTTGATGTGATTTGATGCCAAAATCTTGTAGATAATTTCTTTGTGGTCATTTTGGTATATTATATGACAAATTTGGAGTTCAATAACATAAAGAAAATTGAGTTTGATTCTCGAATTCAAAATTAGGGTTTATATATTTTTTTTTTGCTAAATAGGGTTTATATGTTTGAATGTTCTTGATTGGAAATTGGGTGTTTCTTTATTTGGGGTTATTAGTTGATTCTGAGGATTGGGTTATGCTCCTTATTTGATTTATAATTGATTTATGTATTCGCTGATAACAAACGATACCTGGATCTGTTTAATTGAGCATCGCCGGAAAATACACCGGGACGACGACGGGGACTTCAATCTGATTTTTCGGCTTGTTCAGGAATTGTTTGTGATTTGTGTTTGTACGATAGTATTCCTGGGAGTTAGAGCTTTAAACCCTGCTAATTTCAGTCGATTTTGGGTATGGTTTTAGGTGGCCGGAAAGCTTGGGGTCGTCGTTAATGGCGACCGCCGGCGAACGTCGGAAAAGGTGGCAAAATTGCCACTTTGCCCCTGTAGTTTTGTAAACGTTGCAGATTAGTCCTTCCTGTTTTTAAAATTTATAAAAATTGGATTTCTGTTTAAAAAAGTTTTAAAAATGATATTCAGTTTATTTTATTTTTAGAAAATTGTTTTAATTTTTTTAAATTACAAAAAAACAATAATTTAAATTCTGAAAATTATTTTTAATTTAAAAATAAATCTTAATTATTTAGTTAATTAATATTAATTGATGATTAATTATTTAATTAGTCAATTAATTTAAATATTAATTGATTAATTAATTTAATTAGTTATTAATTAATTTTAATTGATTTAATAATTAGATTTAATTATTTATTTTGATGTAAAAATCCTGAAAAATAGTTTCGAGTTTTAAAATATTATTTTAAATTATTTTCAAGGCTCGATAATTATTATTAAATTATTTTAAAGTCGGATTCAGGTGTTCGAGACCTATTATTTAATTATAAAATAATTCAAAGACCCGTTTTAATTTCAAAAATGTTCAAAAATTCATATTAAATAAACCGTTCGTCCGTTTAATACGAAACAAACGCGTATAGTCTCAGAAAAATATTCCACTTTCATTAAAAATACTTTCGAGACCCAAATTCTATTGTTTTGAAAGGTCTCTTATTTTACGAATCATTGTGAGTCAATTTTTAATCGATAAATCATATTTTTGACCCGATTTTAGTTTTTAACGTATTGAGTTGAACCTTTTGGCGAACTGAGTCAATGTGATATGAATTATATGATAAGTGGCTTATATGATTATGTATTATGTGAAATACGTGTATACGTGGGTCAAGAGTCTTGTATTTGACTGTTGTAATTATGTGTGGGCTATCGTATGGGTAGACGATAGGATTTTAACGCGCGGTTCATCGAGTAATTATCGTTTAGACGATTAAAGTGTGACCTTTTAATTATAGAAAAGAGTCTTTCAAGACGATCAGGACTAGATGGAATGGATGATGACTAGAGTTGAATAGTATGGATTATTGGGTTTGCAGCACTGCATGAGCAGCAGGCCAAAGGATTAGTAGAATAAAGACAGAGATGTTTCGAGACAGAATGTCAGAATAGATGCGTCTTTGCGAGTGTGACTAACTGCTAAAAACCCAAAGGCAAGTATCCCTATCATCACTTATTGTTCAAGTGATATTTATTTTGAATCTTATCATGCAAGTATTATTTTACCTATTCTCAGTTCAGAATAGATAAATATTTTACATATCGCTGAATTAAATGATTCTGTTTATACAAGTATTCTTCTACTATTCTATGTTCAGAATAGCTAAATGATTTTACTTATCAAATTACTGGATTTATAAATGTTTTGGACTTTGAAAAAAATGATTTGGTTGCGAATATTCCTACCCATGTAAATGGGGGAATAAAATTATTTTGGGTGTTAATTATTATGACCCCTTTTCAATAAAAGGTTTTAAGATTGGATCAATGCGTAAGTGACCGAGGCGGACGGTCCAGCGGAGGGCTATTGCTAAGTGTCATATGAAATATTATGACACATTTTGTGCCACAGGCAGATATATTGCCTTTTTATTTGAGTACTTGTGTTTTGGGGACATGTTTCTATGAATCATGACCTTGTGCTATCACACGGGTTGATCAACATGTGATAGTACGTCCGTCGGTGAATGATCCCAATCTAAATTATTATATTGTTTTGATAATCATAGAATAAATGATTTATCAATTGAATCTGTTTTGGACTAATGGTGAAATGCAGTTTTGATTCGGAATCTGATTTATGTTGATACTTACTTTGTTGTTAAATATCAAAGGTGGTATTAGTATAAATGATTGATATTGACTTCAGTATGGGATGTTGTGAGCATCAAAGTTCGTATTGATATCTAATTTGATAAGACAACAAAATGAGTATTAATATCAAGAGTTCGGTTTTGAATAAATTTATGATTCAATCCATAATCATTGCTTCTTGTTATTGTTGTTTACGATATTTCCGTAAACACGGTTTTACGAGTTTTATTCTCGTCAAGATTAAAAGTATTGTTGAAGCATTTCGCTCGAAAATATCAAAAAGAGTTTTAAATACAGTGAGAAAAAATTATCCCATTTTTAATAAATTTTTGGTTTCAGCAATTATGATTTTAAAATGATATGCGCTATTGCAGATGTCAGTTTTATATCAAAATGACCCTATATTTTTCTATAATGATCTTGCTGAGCATTTCTTCCGCTCATACTTGCCTGTTTTTAAATTTAACCTCCAGTGTGGATTAGCTTGGGCTGTTTAGCCGCGTAATTCGAGGAAGCAAAGAAGAAGCTTTTGGAAGGTGGTTGGTCCAGGGTTTGCGGACTAGTGTAAGTTTTATTATGTAAAGTTGTTAATATCATATTATAATTGTGTTATTTTATAGTTGGGCCTAGTATACTTCTTTTCGAAGTTATACTAGCGAGATAAGTTTTGAGTTTGGAAATTTGTTAAAAAGAGTTTTAAAAGAAAGTGAAAATTTATTTATGAAATTCGGTTTTCTTGTTTCTAGAGCTGTAACCTTAAAGATCTTGGATTAGTTTGGGGTCATAGATGCTAAATATCTTCCGCTGGCATTAGCATTTTGATTAAACAGGTTAATTTGGAATGAGGTTTCATAGTGACGACCAAATCCTTTGACCCCGAATTTGGGGGCGTTACACTTCTAGTTGAGTTCCATACGCTTGCAAGCTTAACTATTGAACTAGTAACATTATTCCAAATAATCTGATCATTGGGATATATATGCACATTCTACATCAAATTGCGCATATATATTACCTGCATATGGTTAGAAGCATGGGGAGTCCAAGAACCATTCTGAATGATAAAATTAACAGAAGCTAAGTTCTCAGATTATGTAGTAGAGATCATATCTATTTGTATTCTCTCTTTAACTGGCTTATTGTTTCCTGCTTCCAGATTTATTCTCCATGTTTAAGCCTATATTCTGCTTCTACACATATCAGACGTTCCAGGTATACATTGTTTGTTCTACAAAAATTCTCTGATAATGATATTTTTAACAAGAGATGTAGTTCTTATTTTGATATTTAATTTCAACCAATAGTTTTTTTAAAAGACGGAGTCTAGATGTTATTGAATTGTTCAAGGACATTTATCGGTCTTATCTAAATTGTTCAAGGACATTTATTGAATAAATTGTGGTGATTTGATGTGTAGCAATAAATATGATTAAACATGATTAAGTTTTAAAGATTACTCACTGCATTGCCCTTCTTTATATCACTTTGTAATACTGCATTGATACTACTACAATATGGAGGATAAAATAAATTAGGTGCGTGAATCATACATTACTGAAATGCCCCCTTTGCACCAATGTCCCGATAAAAAGAACAATCTTTGTTGTTCTTTAGAAAACCCTTTACATCACACAATTCACCTGGTGGTAAATTATGAGGAGTCTCCTACCTACGAAATTTGAGCTTAGTGGTTGTAAAATGTCCCAACATATACATGAAAATGGTTGTAATGCAATGTTTAATATTTTTTTGCAAAATACTACAATGTTGGGTTTAACTTCTATGATTTTGCAACTATTTGTTAGTCTAGTAATTGATTTAGCAAGTCCGATCAACTTCTGCAATTGCCTTTCTTTTATGCCAACATGAGATCAGAAGTCTAATGTGCAGTGTGTCTCTTTTGTGCAATTCTTATGAAGATTGAAAGCATAAAGAGTGTAGATAACAACAGCTTGAAGTGCGCCATAGATCACATCATGGAAGATCGGGAAAACGGAGAAATCAATAAGGACGATGTTCTTTAAGATATTGAAAACATAAAAATGTTACTAGTACATTTTCTTCTTCCAAATTGATCTCATGTCTTTTTTCTCTTTGTTGATGTGTTCAAAAGAAATGATAGATCTAGACAAGAAAAGCAGACATAGAAAAAGAACACATAAACCTTAATTGCTTAAAGGTCACCGTTGTTAAAAGATAGAGATGTTCTTTCAATCTTACAAGTCAAAATAGTTTGGTGATATTTTAGATTCGGGTCAATAATAGAAATGTATGGCAGACCAACAGTCTTGTACAGTATGCATAAATAACTAATCGTAATTTATAGTCATTTTCAAGTTTTTCAGCGTTGTATCAGATCACTAACTTGCAGTATCCATTAATTTCATATCAAAACTACATCGTAATTTATAGTTATAACAAATCTTTTTGAAAGAAAATATTGACAATTATTAAAAAAATTCCCTTCATAACTAAATTTAACAATCGCATTAACATAATGGTATAAAAATAATCTCGCTATAAGTTATTTTAATTTTAAGATTATACTATATTTGATTGTATTAATTATAATATTGATATACCATTTGGAAATGAATAGGGTTAAATAGTAAATATATAACATATCCGATAACTGCTTACAAAATTTGATATTTATTTTGTAATTCTAAGTTTTATAATTTAATTTTTGTAAACTTTACTCAATTTTTTCTCATATAAAATTTAGAGAAATAAAATATATTAAATATAATTTTCTTTATTGAATTAAAATATGTAACGAAATTAAATGAGATGAGTAAAATAACATATAGTTTATGAAAGATACATCTCGGTGAGTGAAACTATTTTTTTTAGATTCTAATTGTGTAATTTTTTTGCATCAGTAATGAATAGATTCCTCCATTTTTTTGGCATTAGTACACTAGTACACTATATCATTTAATTAAAATAATCTGGATTTCTGCATGTAATTCTTTTGGAGCGATATAATCTGTAAAATAAAGATTCAGAATTAATAGACATTGAATACATTATCAAGGCTAACGTAGGATACTTTTTTTGAATTTGTATTGGTTCATAATATTGACATCTGTAATGATGGTATATCCGATTCTTCTGTCTGGAAAACCCTTGCAAGTAGCTCTTTCATTGAAAGTAGTTGTAGTAAATTTGTAGCTCTTTCTACAACAACATAATGCTTAGCATTTTAGTTTTCTTTTCTTATATTTTTTTTGGATTACAACTCACAAATTTAAATGCAGTCTGCAATCATTTCCAAAGTTTATGCCTGAGTTAGGGTAGTAACTTGGTTAAAGAAATTTTAGACTTTTCGTGATTGATTTAGTTTACTATAGTTATCCAAATGATTGGGATTTTGCTTAAATTAAGATCAAAATCTCCTTCGAAATGTTCAATTTCCTTTTTCTTAGTTAAAAATCTGTAAACATGCAATACATTACACTTGGTCTAATAAAATTTCGGGATACAAAAACATACTAGTCATAAAAGATTTTCCTTTTAGAGTGACAATACTTATCCGTACTATTGTCCCAGAAAAGGTAATGCAATTACTATTTTTGAAGGTTGAAGAAAGGGTTCAGAGAAAAGGTCGTGATTTTCAGAAGTCTATGACAGGTTATGTTCTATCATTTAAAGTCAGCTTTAGAGAGTAATCTACCTCTTATATATCTTGATTGACCAAGTTCTCTCAAACCATAAGGCATGTTAGAAGTCTGACCTCTTTATGGTTCTTATACTATAAGACTTCTACTTTCTCGAGCTCTAGAAGCGTTAGCGCGTATGCTTCTCTCTCGGTATTTTTTTAACATTATAAGTACTATGTATATGTATTATATAGGAACATATGGTGGTGCTAGCATAAGGGGGGGATTGATCTCTGGAAACCTTTAAACTTTTTGGTGAAAATTGCAAATAGGAGTAAATCCTCAAAGTCTACTTCTTAAGAAGAACCTGCATACAAATCAGAACCTACCAATGGTCCGACTGAAGGGTTTCGAGCACATAAACGCAACAAAAATAGTAATTAAAAAAGTGAAAACCCAGAATTTTTGAAACCCACCGCGGGATCCATGCGAAAAACAGATATTTAATTCGTAGATCGGATTGTTTATCTTAAGAAGCTTTACAAATTGGTTGAATAATGGAGATCCAAAGATTGTTTAATCATCATGCATCCCGCTCTCGCGATCTACGCTCTATAGGTATGCACATGAATGCTTGAACTCAAGGATTGGATGTGTACTAGCACAAACTCGTTTCTTCTTGCTCTCTCCATCTTCTCTCTTGGTGGCTAGGGTTTTAGTAAAAGTCTAATTTAAAAATCAGCCAGAAGAGATATTATATAGAGAGTAAAAAAATGAATTATAACTCTGAACTAATTAGGAATTATTATTAATTCAAAATTCCTATTTGTATAATAATGAAGTCACACTTAATTATTTAACAACTGAATTTCATACTTAATATTAGTAAATTCAAATATCATTATTTATCTAATTAATTAAGTCATACTTAATTAATATTATAAATAAATCAAATTACTTTAATATAATTTAAATCCAATTTAAATTAAATAATCCTTCAAGCACTCTTTGTGCGTGACCCTATAGGTTATTATTACGTTGGCAATGAATTTTAAATCTAATTTAAAATCGTAAACATTGTGCGGCATCTAGTAATACATCATTGTTACCCAAGTAATAATAATTTAATCGGTGATCGATTTAACCTTTCTTGAATAATGTATAATGTAATATAATCCCTTTAACCACATATTATAGATTAAACTAGAGGCAAGTAATGTGTCATCCTTATTAATGTTTAATCCAGGTTTCCTTGATCAATGAGTAGACTATCATATCAAATAGTCTAGCTCATACAAGAGGCCAATAATATCACTCCTAAAATTAGGATTGTTAAATCCTTTCTAGATCATTCAAATTTCTCATACGATTCATAATATACCTGAAATAGACTTTTATCATTACCCGGTCAAAGGTAACTTTTAATGTAATCAAAGTACATTAATTCTCGTATAAAAATATAATGACTCTTAAGTCTAAGGACCATTACATCATTATCACAATGAGAATTACTTATGACACAACATACATGTAGAATCTCACATTGGGTCTGTCCAGCACCATGTACATTTACATCTAACTGTGTTTTGGACTTTAGTATCACTATACCTATGATCAGTGAGATGTGATCATCAGTTAACAAACACACCAGTCTTAATGCATTATTATTGTCCCTTAATAATAATACTTGACTAGGGACCTTTAGGAATATTGATACTATTCTCATAATCTCATTTTTAAGTCACGTACTTAGAGATATAGAATTCATATCATATTCCAAGGATATTTATTAATTTAACATTTATATCGCAGTAAATTAAGAATTAATAAATAAAAAAAGAATAATAGATAGAACATAAATATTAATAATCCAAATGTCTTAAACTAAAATATCATAGCGTTGTCTCTATAACACAAATACTAACAATCTCCCACTTGAACTAGAGTCAATCACCCATGTATCTAATACTCATGGAACTAGTATGACCATCGTGCTTCTGCTGCGAGAAAGCCTTAGTCAGTGGGTCTGCAATATTATCATTACTATGCACTTTACATTTATATCTCCTTGATCATTAATCTCATTAATAAAGTGATATCACTTAAGGACATGCCTAAACAATCTCCTTGGATGTTTTGAAAGCATCAATATATTCGTCTTCCATTATAGAATCATCAATGTTCTTGTTCTGAACTATTCCAGCTAACATCACTTATATTTAGATAAAACATACAACATACATAAACACATAATCATCCTTGTCTGTCCAAAAATTAGGTTCAAAAACTAGCATCAATGTAACCCTTTACAACTAGTTCCCTATCTTCTCCATACCCCAAAAATAAATCTTTAGTCCTCTTTAAGTACTTAAGAATATTCTTGAAAATTATCTAGTGACCCACACCTGGATTAGACTAGTATCTGCTCGTCATGATTAAAGCATACGAGACATCAGGATAAATACATATCATTGTACATATTATAGATCCAATTGCTGACGCATCTGGAACTTTCTCAAACGGCCCTTATCATCTAATGATTTAGGGGCCAATTATCTTTTGAGATCACTATCCCATGAGACATCGAAACATATCATTTCTTTATCTCCTGTATCATAAAATGATGCAATACTTTATCAATGTATGTACTCCGACTAGGTCGATTAATCTCTTCAATCTATCTCCTATAGATCTCGATCCCTAATATATAGGTAGCATCGCCTAAGTCTTTCATCGAGAAAATATTTCTCAACCAAGTCTTAACATCCTATAGAGAAGGTATGCCATTCCATATCTGTTATATATCATCTACATATAATACTAGGAATGTCACATGGCTCCCACTAACCGTCTTGCAAACACATGGTTCATCTTCATTTTGAATAAAGCCAAACTCTTTGACCGTTTCACCAAAATGAATATTCATTCCCTTGAGGCTTGCTTCAATCTATAAATAGATAGAAGCAACTTACAAACCATCTTAGCAAACTTTGGATCGACAAAACCCTCAGGTTGTATCATATATACATCTTCTTCAAGGTTCCCATATAAGAAAGCGGTTTTGACATCCATTTACCAAATCTCATAGTCAAAGTAAGCAACTATTGCTAAAAAAATCATGATGGACTTGACCATAAAAACTTGTGAAAAAGTCTCATCATAGTCTATACTATAAATTTGTTTGAAACCTTTTTCCACTAGTCACACCTTATAGGTCCGTACTTTACCATACATGTCAGCTTTCTTCTTGAATACCCACTTGCACCCTATAAGTTTTACCCCTTCAAGTGGATCAACTAAAGTCAATACTTTATTTTAATACATGGATTCCATCTCGGATTTCATGGCCTTCAGCTATCTCTCGGAGTCTAGACTATTTATAGCATCTTGGTAGGTGAGAGGCTTATCATCACATCATTATCTTGAGTCAAAACAAATCCATAATTTCTCCCGGACTCATAGTGAATCCTACTAGATCTTCGAATAACATGTGTGTCCTGAACATGATTACTTTCAACATTTTGATGTACATCCTGATCTTATTCCAACTCTGGTTCAATGTTATCATGTGGTTCTCGATCTTCATCGAGAAGAATTGTCCTCCCACTGATTTTCTTAAAAAGTAGTTCTCCCTCAAGAAATACAGCGGCCCGAGCAACAAATCTTTGTTCTCGGAAGGATTATAAAAACTATACCCTGGTCTCACTTGGGTATCCCACAAAATAGCATCTATCTAATTTTGGTCCAAGCTGGTTAGAGGCTAAATGTTTTACAAACGCTTCACATCCCCAAATTTTCATAAATGACATGCTATGACGTTTATTAGTCTATATCAGATACGAAATATTTTGAACCGCTTTAGTCGGAACTTGGTTAAGTGTATATGCAGCCGTTTCTAGAGCATAACCCCAGAAACTGAATGGAAGATCCGCTTGAATCATCATCGATCGCACTATGTACAACAAGGTACGATTTCTCCTCTCAGAATCTCTATTCAATTGAGGTGTTTCAGAAGGAGTAAGTTGTGATACAATATCACACTCCTTCAAGCAACTCTTGAATTTGAGGCTTAAGTATTCGCCTCCACGATCTGATCATAAAACTTTTATACTTTTCCCTTGTTTGCTTTTCTACTCCGGCCTTATATTCTTTGAGCATTTCAAAAGAATCAGATTTGTTCTTTAAAAGAACCACATATCCATATATACTAAAATCATTATTAAATGTTATGAAGTAGTATAAGCCACCCCTTGCCATCATACGCATTCGACCACATACATCATTATGTATAAGTCCTAATCATTCGGTGGTCCTTTCACCTGATCAGGTAAAAGAAGCTTTAGTCATTTTGCCAATGAGACAAAGTTCACATCTTCCGTATGATTTAAAATCAAACTTATCCAAGTATCCATCTATATGTAACTCAGAAATGCGATTTTTCATTAATATGGCTTAACGACAATGCTAGAGGTAATGTTTGATTTAAGTCATCTTAGAACACATAATTGTTAACTAATTGTGCAACATTATAGGCCTTATCATTAAAAGAGAATAAATAACTATTGTTTATTTAATTAAAATGAAAACCTTTCTTGTCCTGACAAGAAATTTACTTAATGTATCTGCTAAAGGTAGGCACGTAATAACAATTTATCAAGTTCTCAATCTCACCATATGTGAAAAATTAGTTATCAAGTTACTTCAATTAGAGCAACAACTTTTGCTCCAATTCTAACTCGATACCTGAAACTTGACCATCAATGTTTCCACAGAAGTGACAATCATCTCCATTAGCAATACCACTATCAGGCATCAAAAGTCCTTTGGAATTGGACTTTGGTTTGGCACCGAATAAAATCAAATCTTCACATTGCCTGTCCACTTTACTTTCCCATTTGCATGTCATGTGTACACCATCAATATGGACGTAATTCATGCCTTTACCGTGTTATTTTCAGCAATTCTAAACATGCCATTGAAGGGTTTCGAGCACATAAACGCAACAGAAACAATAAATAAAAATGTGAAAAACCAGAGTTTCGAAACCCATCGCAGGATCCATACGAGAAACAGATATTTAATTCATAGATCGGATTATTTACCTTAAGAAGCTTTACAAATTGGTTGAATAAGGGAGAACCAAAGATTGTTCAATGACCACGCATCCCGCTCTCGCGATCTACGCTATATCTGTATCCACACGAATGCTTGAACGCAAGGATTTGATGTGTACTAGCACAAACTCATTTCTTCTTGCTCTCTCCATCTTCTCTCTCGGTGGATAGGGTTTTAGTAAAAGTCTTATCTTAAAAATCAGCCACAAGAGATATTACATAGAGAGTAGAAAAACGAGATAAAACTCTTAACTAATTAGTAGTTATAATTAATTAAAAATTCCTATTTGTATAATAATTAAGTCACACTTAATTATTTAACAACTGAATTTCATAATTAATATTAGTAAATTCAAATATCATTATTTATATAATTATTTAAGTCATACTTAATTAATATTGTAAATAATTCGAATTACTTTAATATAATTTAAATCCAATTTAAATTAAATAATCTTTCAAGCATTCTTTATGTGTGACCCTATAGGTTATTATTACGTTGGAAACGAATTTTAAATCTAATTTAAAATCGTAAATAATGAGCGGCATCTAGTAATATATCATTGCTACCCAAGTAATAATAATTCAACCGGTGATCGATTTAACCTTTCGTGAATAATGTACAATGTAATATAACCCCTTTAACTATATATTATAGATTAAACTAGAGGTATATAATGTGTCATCCTCATCAATGTTTAATCCAGGTTTCCTTGAATAATGAATAGATTATCATATTAAATCAACATTAGAGCGTGACCACGCATTTCATAGTCTAGCTCACACAAGAGGCCAATAATATCACTCCTAAAATTATGAGGGTTAAATCATTTCTAGATCATTCATATTTCTCATACGATTCATAATAATCCCGAAATACACTTTTATCATTACCGATCAAAGGTAACTTTTAATATAATCAAAGTACATTAATTCTCATATAAAAATATATTAATTTCAAGTCTAAGGACCATTACATCATTATCACAGTGAGAATTATTTATCACACAACTTACATGTAGAATCTCACATTGGGTCTGTTCAGCACCATGTACATTTGCATATGCCTGTGTTTTTTACTTTAGTATCACTATACCTATGATCAATGAGATGTGATCATCAGTTAACAAATACACCAGTCTTAATGCATTATTATTGTCCCTTAATAATAATACTTGACTAGGGACCTTTAGGAATATTGATACTATTCTCATAATCTCATTTTTAAGTCACGTACTTAGAGATATAGAATTCATATCATATTCCAAGGATATTTATTAATTTAACATTTATATCGCAGTAAACTAAGAATTAATAAATAAAAAAAGAATAATCGATAGAACATAAATATTAATAATCCAAATGTCTTAAACTAAAATATCATAGTGTTGTCTTTAGGGCACAAACACTAACACCGACGATTAATGAACCTTTTTATAACTAAACCAAAAACCAAAGACAAAAGGAATAACATTGATTTAATTATAACTGTGATAAAAGAGTTGTGAGTTTTAAATGAATTTAGAACTTTGTTTATTTTGGTTGAGTTGGAAGTTTGTATTTGTTGAATTTGAATTTTGATTAACAATTTATAATTTATATATGTATTTATGAATTAATATCGCAAAGTGTCACCAATAGATATTTTTATGAGGTAACTTGCAAATCAAGTAGTAACTTGCAACTGAGTCATCAAGTTAAAAAAAACTTTCAGTTGAATCATGAAGTTTTTAAAAACTTACAAATTCATCATTTTTATCCTTTCTGTTAAAATCTTTAACGAAAAAATGTTGTGGCATACTCTCAAGTTTATCTCAATTTTCAATTAGTTTATTAACTTAATCACAATTTTGAATTAGGTTATGAACTAAATTTGATTTAAAATATATTATATTTAAAATTGAACATATTCATTTATTTTATGTACTTAAAAAATATCACATTTTTTAATTTAATTAATTTTTCTATGAATAATAAAATTGCACTTTAATTAAATTTAAATTTGTATAACCATTTAATTTATATGTTTAAATGTTTTTAATTTTTTTTCAAATATTACACTTTATTTAAATTTAAATTCACACCTACCATTTAAATCCATATACTAATAATCGATACAGGTAAACAAATATTTAGATATCACAATTTTTCAATAATTTTGTTTACTCCATTAATAGTGTTGATGTGTTCAGTGTATTATAATTAAATTTAGAATTGATAAAATATTATACAAGGTCGTTTGGAATGATAAAAGAACATAAATATAGTATAATTAGTTTCCCCGGTAGAAGATAGTATTCAAATAAATTCATAAAATGAAAATACATTCAAAATCTCTTGTCTTTCAATTCAATTTTTCTGATGGTAATAATTGATACCAATAATTTTGGAAATTATTTTTTTGAATGATTATAATTTAATATAAAAAGTCATATCATTTATATAAAAAAGATTTTCATTTTTTATTTTTTGAATATTCATTTTTTTGTCCAGTAAGTGACCTAATAGAAAAATAACACATTGTTTAATGATGAATTCAAAAATTTAAGTTGATGTGATACAATTTAACGGTATCCGTTAAAGGTCAACCCTTTTTTTAACGGAGGTGCAAGTATTTTGAATTTAATTAATTTCTTTGCAAGTTAATTATAATTTCATGATGCGATTGAGAAATTTTTTAACTTGGTGACTCACTTGCAAGTTACTAGTGACTACAGTGATGAAATAGCCATTTACCCTATTTTTGTGTTGGTAAAAATAGTAAAAATGTTATAATAAATAGAAGAGTGTTACAGTATACACAAGAGTGTTTATAACAAAAATGTCACAATAAGCTATAAATATGTAATCAAAAGAATTTAATTATTTTACAGTATTGTGTTACAATGGCAAACAAGATGTTGCAAAATAGTTTATTACAACATATTTTTTGGTGTTACTAAAGGTTTAGGGGTGTTGCAATAGAACTGTGGTTACACCTACTTAGGGTTACCATAGATACTAAAAGTGTAACGCCCCCAGATTCGGGGTCGGGGATCCGGGTCGTCACGGTCTTTCTTTCCACAATATCACTTAACTTAATTAATAATAATTAACCTCATGTTGTGACCCCACACTAACACACACCGCAATACGTTATAGTCTCAAAGATGAAATTGAAATAAGTACAAGTCCTTGAATCCACAATTTAAAAGTTATTACAACCCAAAATGATTACTTGATAAGTTTACAGTTAATTACCATTATCTGCCATAAGTTATAATTATACATAATTGATTCCCAAAAGTAGAATGCCTGATCTACAAATAGATCTACCTCTGCAGCTATAGCAACTACGATATCAACGGGAAGACGCGGGACGCTTCCCACGTGCTTGCGCTGGGTCTGCTTGAGTCTGACCGTCTTTCCTAACTGTTGTTGTGTGATGAAGAAATGAAGCAAGAGTGAGCATTACAGCTCGCAAGATAATATATAGTGTAAACAATAATGCAAGTATCTAAATGGATAACTTACTAGAATCCTTTATCAAGTGTAAGGTAATTACTTACTGGACATAAGGTTAAAGGAAGATGAAGTTACCAATTACTTCACTATACTTATACCATTTTTAGAAAACTACTTGAACTACCACTGTTCAAAGTATAATAAGTTTCAAAAGTTCGTCCCATAGATGAGACCACAAGTTAAGACTTGAATAGATTCAATCTTTGAAATATTATTGAATGAAATGAAGTTACGAGGTACTTCATTAAGTCCCGATATATATATATATATATCCACATATATATCTCTTATACATTTCCTGGAAACCTCTGTCATGTAAAGTATGAACAGAGTTTGTAATATCCAATGAATTTTGGAAAGAAAAGAATTTTGGCATAAACCCGATATCTTGCTGATCAGGAAAAGATACCAATAAGTAACCTTTTCTACTAGTAGATGGACGAATTCCCCACTGGTCATCACCCTGGCCGCAATAGGACCTTATGTTGGACTGTCACTCAGCCACTTACGCATTTGATGGACTCCCACTGAGCCACTTACACTTTCATGGACGCCCACTGAGCCCATGTTGCTTATGCCGACTCAATAGATGGACTTACTTCCCGAACGTTGGGTAAGTAATCAATTTATTTATCAAAATAGCAACTTCGTTGCGAATATAAAATACACCACAGAGCCGGATCCCTCAGGTTTTGAGCGAGTATTTAAATCCCCTTTGAAAGGAAGATCTTAAATATAAAAATGAGTTTTGGGATCCGCTCTAACTTTTAAAATCATTTTGGAGACTCGAAAATATTTTTAAGAATGTTTGGAGTAATGTTGATTTAATGAAATAAATCAGTCCCGATATATTAGAAAATATCTGAATATTATTATTTAAATAATATTCCCATAAGGATAATCTCTCTATAAATAATTTGAAGTAGAAGTTTTAAAACTCATACTTGAAATGAATATTAAATAACCAAAGATATACTTATACGAAAGTACTATCTTTATTTGAATAATCGAAAATAAGTTTGATTATCGAAACATTATTCTTTAATAAAGTAAAGAATATTATTTAGTAAATAATCGGAGTCATAAGTCCTCGAATGAATATTCAAAGTAATATTCATTAAATAGAATAAACAGAGTCATAAGTCCTCGAATGAATATTCAAGATAATATTCATTAAATAAAATAAACCGAGTCATAAGTCCTCGAATGAATATTCAAAGTAATATTCATTAATAAAAATAAAGTTATCGAATAAACTTTATTCGATTAATAGTTTTGAAAACTATATCTATATATATATATAAATATAACATCGACTCCCGGTTTTAGAAAATGTTCGCCTTTGGGTCCCCTATACTAAGGGTATACGCAACTACTGCTTATCTCTAGCATAGGTATTATGCAATTACATGAATTGGAATCAACAGATAGATATCAAGACTACGAAACAGACATGCATATAAACCATATCAGTATGCTCCAATATATCGCAAGATTTGCTAATTAACCATCATGCATCTATCACAAGATAATGCATATACATATATACATCACAACAACAGTATAACGGCTAGAAAACTTGCCTGAGCGACTGGGGGTGGTAAAAGTCCTGGGATGAGTCTGGTAACCTATAAACCACATATAAGTTGGAATTAAACCAAAGTCGCTTAAGAATCTATACTTTAACCAATTAGAACCTAACGTTCGCTTTTACGCTTAACGATTCACTTAAGTCGCTCAAGTACCCTCGGCTCCACCATTTTTAATAAATTAACCATTAAGAGTTTTAAGGAGATTCTTTTGCGAGTACCCTACCAACTTCCTAATCCACTTTACATAATTGTTTCATACTCCAATTAATCATTTAAGGGCCTTAACTAAGGTTTCAAAGTAAGGCGAGGGGTAATGGTTTGGTCGCGAAATGCCGTTACTTAAAACGGTCGTTTCTCCTAAACCGTACATCGGATTCAAGCGAACCACATATCAAAATGAAGCTTTTAACATGAACTATCTAATCATGACAATGGTCAAAACCTAACAGTGAGTTCTCGGGTCCTGATGTTAAGAATAAAAACAGTCTAAAGTAAATCGGGCATTACGACGGCTATGTTTACGTGATTACCAAATTTAAACCATTCCAATCAATTCACAATTCAACCCACAATCACCACTACAACCAAACTTCATCCATTCTTTACTACAACAGCCCCAACAACTCAATATTTCCAATTTATACTACTTTTCAATCATGAACTAAGAGCTTACTTAAGTTCATTAACTAATCATCAAGATTTACAACTCCAAAAACATTACAAAACTAACAAATCTCTAAATATTCAATAATCATGCCTCTCATGAACTATACTACTCATAATAAGCTCTTAACATTCAATAACAATGCTAGGTTAAGAGATTATACCTTCCTTGTGAGTAGGAGTAAGTAATGAGCTTGAAAAAACCTTGGAAAATCCTTACTAAAGCTTTATCTAAACAAGAACACAAGATCAAAATTTCAAGTTCTTGAAAAATACTATTCATTCTCTTCTTCCATGAATTATAGGAAGAGATTGTGAAGGAATTTGAAGCTTAAAATTATAGGATATCTATATCTATGTACAAGGAACCTTAGATAATTACCTCACTAATTAACAAGGCTTGGAACTTGAATTTAAGTTTTTCTTTCTTTGAAAAATAAAAGGGGCCGAGAGCCTCTTGTGGAAAAGATGAAGTCAACTTGTGTTTTGTGTTATGAATTGTTTTTATTGGTTTTTTTGCCTTTTGTTTTGCTTAATTACCTTTTAACCATGGTAAATTTTGTGTTGTTTATAATCAACCAACACTTCCTTCCCTTTGGTCATGCTTATGTCATCCTCCTATGTCATCTTCCCACACTTGTCCTCTTCTTGTTGGTGTGATGACATCATCATCACTAACCTCTTTGATTAGCTCCTAATTACTTGGCTAATGACCGCTGATCTGTTATACGGTTCACTTAACTTTCATTCTCGTTTATCGTTTGAGGGATCATACCTGGGATCTTATTACTTGGGTTTCCTTAACCTTTCTCAATACATTATATTCCTTTTATGATCCTCTCTTATAATCCTTGCATTTAAATCCTTTTTATCCTGTTACCTTATACTCAATTCTTTCGGTAGCTGGTGGATTTTTGGGAAAAATTAAAGTGTTCGAATTTGGATTCTGACGATCTTTACATACACTTATATACCATATAGAGTACTAATAAGATCTCAGAATAACAATAAAAGAACCTCTACAAAGTGTGGCATGAAAAGTTTTCTTATTCAGCATAATCAGCAAAAACACTATTCATAAGGGTTACAAAAAGTTAAAAATTTTGGGGTTATTACAGAAAGTATAACCATAGAGGGTCTATTGTGACACTTTTGCCTATGTTATCAAAGCATCTGAAAGTATAGCAAAGATAATCCATCTAATATCTTATTACTACACTATATATGATATCCAGCAACACCTAAAAGTGTTAAAATGACCTAATTTGTTACCTAAAGCATAAAATTTGGCTATGATTACACTTTTTAAAAATTTGCTGGTGTTTGCTTTACTCTTGCTACAATATGGGTATAAGGTAACACTTTTTGAACCTTTTATAAGGTCGGTAAAAGTGTTACAAAATACTACCTATGGTTATACTTTCAATAATTATGATAATACCATGCAAGTGCAACAATAGTTCTATTGCAATACCCTTAAAAGGTCTGGTAACACCGAAAGATATGTTGCAATATACTCTTTTGCAACATCATATATGCTATTGTAATACTGAATGATAAAACAGTTCAATCTTTCGGTAACATCCTTATATTTTACTGTAACATTCATTTTTTAACATTCTTGTATTTACTATAACACATTTTTCTATTTTTTCCAACTTATAAAAAATCTATTCATTACACTTTTAAATTTTCAAATTATATAATCCAAATTCTACATGCAAAATTGTTAGGTCCCAATATGTTTGTAGAAGGGGGGGGGGGTTGAATACAAACTATACCGTTTAATCGAATATAATGCGGAATAATAAAGTGAAACAAAATTCAAGTTAAATAAAACTATTATTAAACTTGAAAGGTGTTACAACAACGGTATCATTTACAAGGGATTAATCTCAAATAAATTATTCCAAATCTAGAATAAATTCGACATGAACTTTTTCTATTTTTGAAATAAAAGATCAAATGTTAAAAGCAATTTGAGATTAAGTCCTAGGGATTTAGATCCGCTAGATAGTTACACAAGAACAAGAGAAGGATTTCTAGTGGTTTAGATTTAACAATAAATACTAGAAATTAATGTCCTGAAATATTGCAGTAGAAGATAATAAGTTCTCTTCTTCTTTTCTTTCTGTGTTCTTGAGTTGGTTGAATATTCAATGTGATCGTCTTGAATGATCTGCTTCTGTTTACTTAAGTAATCAATCAATCCAATTGAATTGTACTGGAAAGACAATCCTTTGATCTAGCAAGATAATCGGTGAGACTATTGAATGAACTGGCAAGACTATCGGTAAGAGAATCCTTTGAGCTGGAGAGACTTTCGGTATAACAATTTAAAAGAACTAGAAAGACTTTCGGTATGACAATTGAATTGTCATACTAGTTTAAATGTTTGTCTTGCTGAACAATATTAATTCAAAATTAATTCTGAAAATATATAATATTAATTCAGAATTAATTAACCAATTAATTTAATTAATCAATAAATTAATCTTTGCAGATATAATTTATTTTCTTAATTAAATTATATGACTTAATTAATTAATAGATAATTAATATTATTCTTGAACAGCAACCACTCTTCTGACAATCTTCTGAAAATCACTGAAAATTATGAATCAATTCCACCACTTCAATGTTGACACTCGATGTACTGTCTGGTTCATGAATGACTAACTTCTGTGACATTTCTTCATGTCTTGACTTTGATAATATGATTTTCTTCAGATTAAATCCCTGTAATTAATTGATACCCTGACAAGATCTCTATCACTTGATTAAATCCACAAGCTTGATTTATATCACTAAGGCTTGATCAATTTCTTGAACTTCTTCTAGTGAAGTAATTCCTCAAGCCTGTAGATGAACATTGTTTCTTAATCCTTTGACATATGTTACTTTGAGAGATCTCTTTGACGATAAAATCACTATTTACTTGTTACATTCTTATTTGAGTTGAGTTAAATCCTCAAATAAACAAATAGGCTATGACATATGCCTTTCAATCTCCCCCTATTTGTTTGTTAGACAATAACTACAAATACCTAGAGGATAACTCAACTAACAAATAAGAAAAAGATATAAACAGTAATGCAAAGTAAATAGCAGAAAAGTTCTGGATTATATTTAACATTTTCCAGATTCCAAAAGAAATTTACAAGTGAATACAAGATAGATGTTCCTCTAGACTGAACACATGAATACATTTGTCTATCTTGATTCATAAAGCTTTAAGCATATTACATTAAGTTTTGAGCTATTCGAATTCAGTTGTCTTCCCTTCTGAATTCACCTTCTTCCAATTCTTGCAGCAACTCCTTGTCAAAGACACGATCCCTTTCTGAAGTGAAACTGTCTGGTCTAACTGGTTGAACTCCAACTGACTTTAGCTTATTCTTCAACTGATTGTACCTTTTAATGTTCTTTTCACAGTAAGCTTGAATCAGATCAGCAGCTTTAGATTTTAACTCAGATGAGTATCCAGCAGTTCTTAAGTGATGTTCCACCCAGACAAGATGCTTAGTAGAGTAGTCTTTAAGAGATTGTGAATCGACATGGCAGATTTGAAGACAGTCAGACTTAAAGAATTTTACTTGAAAGGGTAAGTTGACCACTTGAGGACTGGCCCTATTAGCAAACTCTTTTAGCCTTTCACGAAGGACTTCATTCAATTCTGAGCTTCTTTTGACTTTGTTGAGAAGAACCCAAATCTCTGATAAAGAACGATTCTCAAACAGATGAAGTGATACCTTGAAAGATCCTTCACTCTGACAATATACAAATATGCTCATTTTATTTAGTGATCTGTCAAAAGCAGCTGAGATCCTTGAGATTTCAGTCTTGATAGCATTCATGTAGACGTCATTGTTTGGATTAGAAATTTCCAGCCTGTCGAGAAGATGTAGAAACTCCCTATCATTATTTTTACACAGTTGAGGTATATCAATAACTCTTCTTGCTTCATCCCATTTTTCACCAATCTTCAGAGTGACATCTCTTCTTCTTGCTTCAGCTTTAATGTCATGAAGATGTTGCTTTTCAAGAGTTTCTGTTCTTTGGATTTCTTTCCTCATATCAATGATCTGAGATATCTTTTTAAGTTCAGCTTCTTTTCTTTTCAACTCTGACTACTGCTGCTAGAACTCTTTCGTAAAAACAGGATCCACTTGAGCTTCCTTTTCCCATTCTTCAAAATTACTTTCCTCCTCAGCTTCAAAGAAACCATCTTTATCTTCCAAGATCAAGAATATCGAAGTCATCTTATTCTCCACTATAGTAGACATCATCAGCCTTCCTTGTCTCTCCAGCAGAAGAATCTTTTTCTTTTTCTTTTGCACTTCTCCCCTGCTTCTCCCCCTTAGTTGAGGAATCCTCTACAGATTTTCCTTTAGACCCTTCATGACCTCCATTACCTCCAGAGCCCGAGCCTCCACCAGACGGCCCTTCAAAGAAAGTCCTTTGCTCTTTATTAGGGCAGTGAAAATTTTTTATCATGAAATACAAGTGCTTCATCCCTTCATTGAGATGTTCCATGCCCTTTTCTATCTTCACGAATCTGGAAGAGTCCAGTGAATGATTCATTTCAACCAGGTCTTCAAGAGAATTCATTCTACTATGGAGAGAGCAGAAGTTTGCAATATCGTCGGCTGATAAAGTTGGAGATTCCTGAATGTAGTTAAGCTTTGGTATCACAGTGGTCTTCAAATCTGAGATATCATTCCTGATGAATGCCAACTAATTGTTGACAGAGATGGAAGAAGAAGACCGTTCAACCACTTGTGCTTTGAATGTTTGAGCCTCAGCCTGACTTTTAGCAAGTTGTTCTTTCAGAGTAGCAAACCACTTGTGCTTTGAATGTTTGAGCCTCGGCCTGACTTTTAGCAAGTTGTTCTTTCAAAGTAGTGAACCACTTGTGCTTTGAATGTTTGAGCCTCAGCCTGACTTTTAGCAAGTTGTTCTTTCAGAGTAGCAATCTGAGCTAACAGGTTTTCAGTGTTTGTGTCTGTGTGTGCGCTCACCTGAATATCTCTCGTGTTTGGTTCACTCATCTCACGTGCTTGTGTTTCTCTCAATATAATTGCTCGTGAGGAGCCATCCTGTTGCTGGTCTTCTGTACCTACAATTGAAATCACCCTAGCCTCTTCAAGAGAGGTTAGTGGTGGTGCAATGGGAATTCGCGAGTCCCGATCCTCAGTCAAATCTATCTTTTCATGTGAAATAGATGTCTGAATTGCTTCAGGGATAGATTGACCGAGTTGCCCTCCACTTTCTCCAGATAAATCTGCGAGTGGAGAATCCCGTGAGGGAGCCAGAGGTGTTGGATCTGGGAGGGGATAAAATGACTCTATTAGAGGTGGCTGAGAGTCAGATTTTCCCTCTGAAGCATGTGACTGCTCTTCTGCCGTAACTATGGCAGGCACTGTAACCGACTCAATGTGCACTCCTCTCTTTGTGTCCTGAGTATCATATATTGGTATGTATGCTTCCATTGTGAGTAATGGAAGTGTGCTTGACTCAGTACAAGATGCCATGGCTCTATGGCGAATTTCAATAGATTCATCATGTTGAGAGAATGTCTCTAGTAACTGTTCATTGGCCATTTCAAAGTCCATGTCCTGTTGGGAGGACAAGGATGGGCTTTCAGATGCCTCAGTAAATGTTCTTCTTTTCTTGGGAGGAGGCAGAGCTGAGGGTTCATTCACATTCAAAAGCACACTACTTCCTACTAACCTTCTCGGTAACATTTTTGACAGTTGGGGGAGAGTTTGAGACAGGTTGTGACTCTGTGTTTGGCTCTATGACCTGGGATTGAAGCTGCGGTTCTACAACTTCATGGTCAGCCCTATTGACCACTGGGGGTTTTTCAACAGAAGTAGAAATAGTTTGAGAGTGAGGAATTATTACCTGCAGTGGAAGAGCATCAGATGTTTGTGCATAGGTGGCTTGAACCACTAGAGGTTGAGCTTGCTGTTCATGACCGGGAAGATTGAAAATTGGTAAAGGAATTCTTTAATTTCCTTAATTCAATTTTGTTTGATTAGGACCAGTCTAATTTTATCTAATAAAAATAAGGACGAAATCACGCTCTGTAGGATTTGAACCTACGACATCGGGTTTTGGAGACCCGCGTTCTACCGAACTGAACTAAGAGCGAAAGTGGCCATGAAAGCAGATACAAGTACTGGAACTTGCATGAATTTGAAGGTAGTGTCTTGGCGTGTGTAGATCTTTTTGCTTACCAGAGGGGGTTCAGCTACTGATGAGTTAGCAAAGAGAGCCTTATGCTCAGGTGAGAGAAGATGTTCTGCTATAAGCATAAGAAAATGAGCTTACTAGCACGAAACCCTACGATTCGTAGAATGATCACGCAAAGCTGCAGTGAGACGTCTCAGAAGAATGGGTAAAAGTATTTTGCCAAAATTGATCCTTTGATTGAAAACAACCGCAAGACCAATATACTACATAGTGGAAGTGATGTTGTGAAAATTGGATTTAGTGCAGTTGGCAAACACTTTGGAAAGTGTATCGAAGAAAATATCCCATTCAGAAACCAAATTGGATTTAGACAGCTTGGTTAAATTAATCACCCCCTGATAGTGAATGGCATGGAAAAAGTTTGAAATCTCATTGTCAGAGGGTAAATTACAGAAATTGTCCATTGGAAAATTTAACGCTCGATTGATGACTGTTTCATCAACTACATACTGTGTGTTTGCCACGGTGAATGAAAAAGATTTAGAATCAGGGGCCACAGTAGAAGTTGTGCAAATCAGTCTAAGCAAATCGATATTTAATTGAACATTTGATTTAAGAGCAGAGCTAACAATCGAATGATCGTTTAAAAATCGAATCCAAGGCTTAAATTTTTCAACATTACAATTATCCGGATTAAAATACCCAACATGATTATACGAGACATTCTGGAAATTGAGAGCCATTAAAAAAATATAATAAAACACACACTTTCATAATTTTAAGAATTAAATAAAGAAAATTCGAATTAAAAAAATTAATAATTCGAATTAATTCAATTATATCCGAAAAATTTAGAAAGAAATGTATCTTGTTAATGTTTTTAACTCACAAAATCAGATAAGCAATCAGATTTGCAACCTCACAAGACACAAAATCAAATTGAAATACAAAAACACAAGACACAAACCAAACAGATTCATTTTTGAAGAGAAAAAGGGAAGAGAAAAAAAACTGATTTGAAAGAAAAAAAACGAACTGAAATAAACACAAAAAAATTTGGCAGCACTCCTTCCTGTATGTATACACACGTATATGTATATATAACAGTGGTGAGGTTTTTAGTTAGGCTGAGTAAAAACTCGAGCAAGAACAATGGTGACTGTTGGATAATCGAAGAGAGAGAGAGAAAAAAACAACAGGCAATTGACTTGATTTGTGAACTGATGAAAATAAATAAACACAACAACTGAGCCTAAGTACCACAACTGGTATGACAATCCGGGATTGTCATACCGATTATCATACCAGGCAAACGGTTTGATTTTTAAAAGAAACTAAAAATAACTGGTATGACAATCTGATAGTCATACCGATTGTCATACCAGTATAAAATAACATGAATTTAAACCGAATCAGCTGGAAAGACAATCGATAGTTATACCGATTGTCATTCTAGTAGAAAATAAAACTGGAAATATATAGAATATAAGTTTTATAACTGGCAAGACAATTGATTGTCAAACTGATTGTCATGCCAGTATAAAACTATACTGAAAATTAAACTAAACACATTTAAACTGGAATGACTTTCAGCAAGACAATTACAATAGTCTTGCCGATTGTCATTGCAGTTATATATATAAAAAAACTTAAAAAATAGAAAAGAGAATACAGAAAATATTAGCAATTACAGAAAACTAAAATAATATTAATAATTATAGAATAGACAAATAAAGACTAATAAAACTATGGCAAAAAAATGCAGAACATATTTACATAATTAAAATATTCAGAAATAATTATATTTTAGTCCAAAAATAGATTTCTTTTGAATTTTAGCAAATAAAATTCATAGAAAAATATTTTTAGAGAAAATAAAATATTCTTAGATATTAAAATTAACAAGTTGAAAAAATAAATAAGATAAGATAATAAAAAATTACATGGGCATAAGCAAGAAATATGGTAAACATGATAAAAAAATTGCAAATGAATTTTTCATTCATGAAAAATTCATTTGTAAATTCATTCAAGAACATATCTCAGATATTAACTAGTTTAATCACTAAAGTTATTCAACATACCCAATTTACCAACTAATCTAGTAATGTGGATTCATCAAGTGGTTTAGTGAAAATATGTGCTATTTGTTCTTCTGTTGGAACAAAAAATAGTTCAACAGTACCATTCATGACGTGCTCTCTAATAAAATGATACCTGATGTCAATGTGCTTGGTCCTTGTATGTTGTACAGGGTTATTGGTGATGGTTATTCCACTTGTATTGTCACATAGAATAGGGATTTTGTTTAATACAGAGCCATAGTCCCGTAGCTGGTTCCTAATCCACAAGATCTGAGCACAGCAGCTTCCAGCAGCAATATATTCAGCCTCGGCCGTTGAGTTGGAAACTGTTTGCTGTTTCTTGTTGTACCATGAGACTAGCCTGCTACCTAGGAATTGACAACTCCCTGAGGTGCTTTTCCTATCAACAACACTTCCTGCGTAATCTGAATCTGTATATCCAACAAGGTTAAAACCAGATTCTTTAGGGTACCAAATACCTAGATTTGGTGTTCCCTTAAGATATCTCAAGATTCGTTTAACAGCAACGAGATGAATATCTCTAGGATCCGCTTGGAACCTTGCACATAAGCATGTAGCATACATAATATCTGGTCTACTTGCAGTAAGATAGAGTAACGAGCCAATAATACCTCTGTAGCTTGTGACATCTACCTTAATGGAGTTTTCACATGGTCCAAGCTTGACAGCTGTAGATGACGGAGTCCTTGCTGATGATGAATCCTCTATATTGTACTTTTTGAGGAGTTCCTTGAGATACTTGGATTGAAAAATAAATATTCCAACTAACCTTTGATTTACTTGTAATCCAAGAAAGAATTTTAGCTCTCCCATCATGCTCATGTCAAATTTGTTGTGCATTAACTTAGCAAATCTCTTACAGAGACTATCATTAGTAGACCCAAATATTATATCATCCACATAGACTTGGACTAATAAAGTATCATTCTTATGCTTTTTAGAAAAGAGAGTTTTGTCTATGACACCTAATAAAGCTATTTTCAATAAGAAATTCAGAAAGAGTGTCATTCCATTTTCTCGGAGACTGTTTGAGACCATAAATAGCTTTGAAAAGAAAGTAGACATAGTCCAAATGATCTGGATCTTCAAAACTAGGAGGTTGCTCTACATACACTTCTTCATCCAGATTTCCATTCAGAAATGCACTCTTGACATCCATTTGATAAACTTTAAAGTTCGAGAATGCTGCGAATGCCATAAATATTTTGATGGCCTCTAGTCTAGCCACTGGAGCATAGGTTTCATCATAATCAATGCCTTGAATACCCTTTAGCTACCAGTCTTGCTTTGTTTCTTGTAACCACGCCATCTTCATCTAGTTTATTCCTGAATACCCACTGAGTACCAATAGCTTTCTTATGTGTAGGTCTAGGTACCAGTTTCCAGACTTGTTGATGTTCAAACTGATTGAGTTCATCTTGCATAGAAATCACCCAATCTGGATCAGCCAGTGCTTCCTCAATATTCTTAGGTTCCATCTCAGAAAGAAATCCTGAGAACAGACATTCCTTTTGAGTAGCACGTCTAGTTCTAACTCCAACATCTGGATCACCAATAATCAACTCAAAAGGATGAGCTTTATTCCAGAAAGTCTGTCTTGGAAGATTTGATCTTGATGATTTTCCTTGAAATACATTGGGATATTGTGTCCTACTAGTTGATCCTTCAACATCTCCCCCTGAGTTGTTGCCAGGTTGACTTGATGATTCTTCGTCAGTAGATCTCCATTGTTGCCAATGTTTCCATCACCATTACCTTGAGTATCATCATGATTAATAGGTTCTTCACCAGCAACAACCTCAGGTTCTTGATCATTTTCTGATTCTGAATCTGACATATCATCAAACTTCAGTTTCTCATAAGGATCTTCAGTTTGGATACTAGGGAGTTTAGTGTCATTAAATGTAACATTGACACTTTCAGTTACTTTGTGTTGATCAATGATATACACCCTGTATGATCTTCTTCCAGAACCAACAAAAATACCCTCATATGCATTTGCCTCGAATTTACCACTACGATCATCTTCATCCTTGAGCACGAAGCATCTGGCACCAAATGCATGAAAGTATTTGATAGAAGGTTTCTGTTCATTCATAATCTCATAAGGAGTCTTCATGAGGTCCTTGTTGATTAGAGTTCGATTCTGAGTATAACATGCAGTATTGACAGCTTCAGCTTAAAAGTACATTGGAAGACCTGATTCACTTAACATAGTTCTTGCAGCTTCAATTAATGTACGATTCGTCCTTTCTACCACGTCATTCTGCTGAGGGGTTCTAGGAGATAAATATTGTTTGGTAATCCTTTTGTCTGTACAAAATCCATTGAGAAGTGAATTCTTGAATTCTGTTCCATTATCTGACATTATTGCTCTAACAGGGACATTAGAATCTAACTCGATCAACTTGATATGATCAATCACAACTTGTGGTGTTTCATCCTTAGAGTGAAGGAATAAAACCCACGTATACTTGGAATAGTCATCAACTATCACGAGACAGTAACACTTCTTTGACATCGAAAGAACATTAACTGGTCCAAACAAATCCATGTGCAATAATTGAAGAATACCAGTTATGGAGGATGTGTCAGTGCCTTTGTGACTTGCTTTCTTTGACTTTCCTTTCTCGCATGCCTCACACAGTCCTTCTGGGGAGAATTTCAGTTGAGGCAGACCTCTGACCAATTCTCTCTTAACAAGAGAATTCATTGCTTTCAAATTGAGATGGGAAAGTCTCTTGTGCCATAGCTAGCTCTCATTTGACGATGCCTTTGCATACAAACAATTGACTTCAGGACTGCTTCCAGAGGTCATGTCAACTACGAACAGATTTCCTTTCCGGATTCCCATCAAGGAGGGTTTTTCACTTTTCTTGTGCAGGATTTGACACTTTAGCTTGTCAAATAAAACATAGTAGCCCTTGTCACAGAACTGACTGATACTAAGCAGACTGTGTTCAAGTCCTTGCACAATATACACATTTTCAATAATAACATTTCCAGCTTGCAAACAGCCATATCCCTCATTTAAACCTTTGTTGTTATCTCCAAAGGTAACCACTGGGCCAGCTATCTCAACCACATTTGATACCAGGGCTCTATCTCCGGTCATATGTCTTGACGATCCGTTGTCAAGAATCCACACTAGTGGTTCCACCTGTTTAATGCCCTGCAATACAAATGGATTATACCTTCTTCGGAACCCAAACTTGGTTGGGTCCGGCATACTTGTAGAATTGGCCTTTATCAGGCAAAATAACATTCTTAACTTTTATGTTCTCAACTTTCTCAACGACTGGACATTTGACCTTGTAAACAGCCTTGACAAATTTCTGTTTAGGCTTAGGCACAAATGTCTCCTTTCTAGCTTTAGGAGGACTAGCAGTCTTAGACCTATTATGCTTCCTATTATTCACATGCTGACGAGGAGTAGTCTTATCACTAGAAACATGCTTACCATTAAAATAAGCAAATATCAAATTAAAAGCACAAGACATGCAATTAGGAACACCACATACTTTATGAGAGGAATTAGCAACATGAAAATTATGCATGGTAGGCATGGCATTTTTGTTATCCAACTCAGGTGTGTCTGAGTTAGTCTTAGTTGCTTTCACAACTTTGACTGGAACTTTCGACACACTTGACTTGGAAACAACCTTCTCATTAGCAAGATCTTCAGCACGTATTTCTTTTTGAATAATAAAGGAGGTCTCATCAAATGGTTCAGCAATTGATTCTTTATAGAGGGGTTTATCAACTCCCTTAAGCACATGTGGTACTTCCCTACCTTTAGCACAAACATGAGGAGGGGAGTTTATGCCTAATTCTCCAATAGCAACATTGTAATCATAACCTACTCTAGATGTTTGATTAATAGCTTGCTTATTGTAGAACTCTTTATCCTTAGAGCAAGGATTAAAGTAAGCTTTAACCTTAGTCTCAAGACCGGTGATCTTGTCTTTGAGAATAGTTTCGAGTTGTCTATAATAGTCAACTCTATTCTCTAGAAAAGATACTTGTTCTTTTAATTTGTCTTGATTAATGTGCACAAGTCTTAATTCATTGACCTCTTTCTCAAGGTCTTTGATTTGTTGAGTTAACATTTCATTATCACGACGAGCACAGTCTAAGGAGCCTCCTAGATGATAAACTAATTCAGCATCAGTGAATTTTACCTCTTTTCTTGACGATGAAGTGTTTCCATCAATAGCCATAAGATCAAGATTCCCAACTTCTTCATCTTCACTGTTAGTATCATCCCAACTCCTTCCCTTTCCAGGTAAACCCTTTCAGATTTACTCTTCTGATTAAAATCATAAGAGTTCTTCCTTACTTGCTTTGGCTTCCTGCATTCTGTGGCAAAGTGTCCCAACTCATTGCAGTTAAAGCATCGAATAGTGATCAGATCAACCATCCCTGTTTTGTATCCACCACTGCTGGTGTTAGAGGATGAAGATCCACCTTTCTGGAATCTGTTGTAGTTGGACTTGTACTTGAACTTGGGATTCCTCTTGAATCTGACATTGGAGAATCTCTTGACAATCAGTGCCATTGATTCATCTTCCAATTGCTCTAGTTCTTCCAAGGAGTAAAACTCATCTCCTGATTGATTTGTAATAGGAGGATCAAATTCTGCTACTATCACATTTTCCTCAGCCTTGGAAGACTGTACCATTCTCTCTGACTGTTGAGATTGTTGTTGTTGTTGTGGTTGTTGTTGTTGTTCTTCAGCTACTAGAGCAGTAGACGTGCTGACCACTCTACCTTTCCCGTAGACTTTCTTCTGCTGAATCTGCTCCAACTCATAGGTCTTTAACACACCATAGAGCCTTTCTAATGAAATCTCATTCAGATCTCTCGCTTCTCTTATGGTAGTGATTACATGTTCAAAATGAGTTGGCAGTGTTAAAAGGAACTATTTGTTGACCTCCCTGATTGAATAATATTTTCCATTTATGTTCAGGTTGTTGATCAATGCATTGTACCTCTCAAACACTTCAGTAACTCCTTCTCCTGGATTGGATTTCAAATGTTCATACTCAGAGGTTAGGATCTCTAACTTGTTCTCCCGAACTTCCTCTGTGCCTTCATTAATCACCTCAATAGTTTCCCAGATGTGTTTGGAATTTTTACAGTTCATCACATGTCTGTTCATCAAGGGATCAAGGGAATCAACTAAAATTAATTGAAGGCTATCATCCAAGGAGGCTTCTTCTTTTTCAGCAGGAGAAAAATCCTCAGGATCTTTTACATAGGTTCTAGCTTTGGTAGTTACAATATCATCTTCTATAACCTCTAGTTCAATAATCATCGGAATTTTTGGACCCTTCTTTAACACGTCCAGATATTTGGGATTTGCAACTTGTAAAAACAAGATCATCTTCTTCTTCCACATAATATAATTTTCTTTATCGAACAGTGGAATTTTAACGGTTTCAACTTTTTGTGTAGTCATTATGAATTTTTGAGTAAATAAAAATTCAAAGAGTGGAAAAATAAAAGTCTAGGATCTTGATTTGTTCGTTAATCAGAAGGCTCTGATACCAATTGTTAGGTCCCAATATGTTTGTAGAAGGGGGGGTTGAATACAAACTATACCGTTTAATCGAATATAATGCAGAATAATAAAGTGAAACAAAATTCAAGTTAAATAAAACTATTATTAAACTTGAAAGGTGTTACAACAACAGTATCGTTTACAAGGGATTAATCTCAAATAAATTATTCCAAATCTAGAATAAATTCGACATGAACTTTTTCTATTTTTGAAATAAAAGATCAAATGTTAAAAGTAATTTGAGATTAAGTTCTAGGGATTTAGATCCGCTAGATAGTTACACAAGAAGAAGAGAAGGATTTCTAGTGGTTTAGATTTAACAATAAATACTAGAAATTAATGTCCTGAAATATTGCAGTTGAAGATAATAAGTTCTCTTCTTCTTTTCTTTCTGTGTTCTTGAGTTGGTTGAATATTCAATGTGATCATCTTGAATGATCTGCTTCTGTTCACTTAAGTAATCAATCAATCCAATTGAATTGTACTGGCAAGACAATCCTTTGATCTAGCAAGACAATCGGTGAGACTATTGAATGAACTGGCAAGACTATCGACAAGACAATCCTTTGAGCTGGAGAGACTTTCGGTATGACAATTTAAAAGAACTGGATAGACTTTCGGTATGACAATTGAATTGTCATACCAGTTTAAATGTTTGTCTTGCTGAATTAATATTGAATATTAATTCAAAATCAATTCTGAAAATACATAATATTAATTCAGAATTAATTAACCAATTAATTCAATTAATCTTTGCAGATAATTTATTTTCTTAATTAAATTATATGACTTAATTAATTAATAGAGAATTAATACTATTCTTGAACAGCAGCCACTCTTCTGACAATCTTTTGAAAATCACTGAAAATTATGAATCAATTCCACCACTTCAATGTTGACACTCGATGTACTGTCTGGTTCATGTATGACTAACTTCCGTGACGTTTCTTCATGTCTTGACTTTG
Source organism: Apium graveolens (assembly GCF_009905375.1). Taxonomy (NCBI): domain Eukaryota; kingdom Viridiplantae; phylum Streptophyta; class Magnoliopsida; order Apiales; family Apiaceae; genus Apium; species Apium graveolens. The sequence goes on from NC_133657.1 coordinate 50,539,172, forward strand.
ATAACATGATTTTCTTCAGATTAAATCCCTGTAATTAATTGATAACCTGACAAGATCTCTGTCACTTGATTAAATCCACAAGCTTGATTTATATCACTGAGGCTTGATCAATTTCTTGAACTTCAACTAATTCCTCAAGCCTGTAGATGAACATTGTTTCTTAATCCTTTGACATATGTTACTTTGAGAGATCTCTTTGACGATAAAACCATTATTTACTTGTTACATTCTTATTTGAGTTGAGTTAAATCCTTAAATAAACAAATAGGCTATGACATATGCCTTTCAAAAATTGAGATAAAGTGTTACCTTATGTAAATTTTAGTGATTGAAGGCAATATTTTTTCTTGTAATACCAAAAAAGTTTTGGTAAATGTCATATACGGTGTAATACAAATATTTTTATTTCACCATAATTTGGAGGCTCATGAAATATGTACTCATATGGAGTATTTTTTTACCAACACTGGCCTGGGAAGTCTATTGATAAAATATATATACTATATCCATTACACATTCACCCCAACAGCCCAAAATCATAAGAAACAAGCCACTTCTGGAATATGGCGATGCTTACATTCCACACGAGCATTCTGTTGTGGGCTTCTAACACACGAAGTTTAATGATTAATTTCATATTTCTGAAAGAACTGCTTGCAATATGAATCATAGAATTCGAGTATGTTGTCAAACCTGATTACTTTAATATCACAACTGAATTAAGTTTTGACATATTGACGAAATACTTCAAGAGTTGAAAGTATATCAAATTTAAATTGAAGTAAATAAACCCATATAGGTTGAGTGTGATCATCAACGATAGTAAAAAAATATTTGAATAAACCTCTTGCACATACCTTATACAGTCCATATATATGTCAATATGGATGAGCTCAAAAGCCGTACCAGCATGCGAATTACTCAAATGAAAGGGGAGCTTGGTGAACTTTGACATTGGGCAGGTGACACAATTTTTGCTGGTTGGTGCACAAAGGGCTTCATGCAGGGAATCAACTTCAACTTTGCAGTAGATGCATGACCCAAATAGAGATTCCACTTATCAAAACTCAGATACATCAACAGTAGCAAGGTCCCGTGAGCTTGAATTATTAGACTGGTGACATGTTGGTTAGAAAGAATTTAGACACTCTTTTTGTAATAAGTACAGATACGTGATAAAAAAAGTTATACATACCCAGGTGGGCTTTTCCTACACCCACAAATTTTTTAGTGCAATTGTTAATTGTCAAGCAATGTGTACCGTAGGATTGTACTTGACAATTACTGTAACACCCCCAGATCCGGGGTCGGGGATCCGGGTCGTCACGGTCTTTCTTTCCACAATATCACTTCACTTAATTAATAATAATAACCTTATGCTGTGACCCCACACTAACACACAACACAACCCGTTATAGTCTCAGAGATGAAATTTAAATAAGTACAAGTCTTTGAATCCACAATTTAAAAGTTATTACAACCCAAAATGATTACTTGATAAATTTACAGTTAATTGCCATTATCTGCCACAAGTTATAATTATACATAATTGATTCTCAAAAGTAGATGGTCTGATCTACAATAGATCTACCTCTGCAGCTATAGCAGCTACAACATCAACGGGAAGACGCGGGACGCTTCCCACGCGCTTGCGCTGGGTCTGCTGGAGTCTGGCCATCTTTCCTAACTGTTGTTGTGTGATGAAGGAAGAAAGCAAGGGTGAGCAGCAAGCCCACCAAAATAATATGTATAATGATTTACAATATATGAGCCTACTCATAATACTCATGAAAGTCTTGGTCAAAAGAAATGAACCAAGTTTGATATCTTAATGCGATGAAGTCGCAAAATATTCAGTATATATACATATATACTTTTCAAAATATTGGAAGTCCTCTTCCATGCATAATATACACAAAGTCCCAGTGTATAACTGTATAAAAAAAATATCGTTGCAAGGTGATCTCATATATCTAACCTTGTCTCAACGTTTTTCTGAAAATCTTTGTCATTCATAAGACAATTATTAATTAGATATAAGTTTAAAAGATGAGGTTACCAAATACCCCAATATACTTATATCTTTCCCAATACTACTTGAACTACCACCGTTCAAGTTATAATCAGTTTCAAAAGTTCATCACATAGATGAGACTACAAGACAAGATTTGAATAGATTCAATCTTTGAAATATTATTGAATGAAATAAAGTTACGAGATACTTTATTTAGTCCCGATATATATATATCCACATATATATATCTCTTAAACATTTCCTGGAACCTCTGTTATGTAAAGTATGAACAGAGTTTAAAACATCCAATGAATTTTGGAAAGGAAAAGAATTTTGGCATAAACCCGATATCTCGCTGATCAGGCAAAGATACCAATAAGTAACCTTTTCTACTGTAGATGGATGAATTCCTCACCGGTCATCACCCTGGCCGCATTAGGACCTCGCGCTAGACCGTTACCCGGCCACTCACGCGTTGATGGACTGCCACCCAGCCACTTACACATTCATAGACCGTACCCCGGCCTGTCGCTTATGCCGACTCAAACAGATGGACTTACTTCCCGAACATTGGGCAAGTAATCAAATTGTTTTCTCAAAACAGCAACCATGTTGCGAATATAAAATACACCATAGAGCCGGATCCCTCAGGTTTTGAACGAGTATTTAAATCCCCTTTTAAAGGAAGATCTTAAATATAAAAATGAGTTTTGGGATCCGCTCTAACTTTTAAAAATCATTTTGAAGACTCGAAAACATTTTTAAGAATGTTTGGAGTAATGCTGATTTAATAAAATAAATCAGTCCCAATATGAAAGAAATATCTGAATATTATTATTTAAATAATATTCCCATAAAGAATAATTGAGGTAGAAGTTGGAAAACTTATACTTGAATGAATAGCAATTAATCAAAGATATACTTATACGAAAGTAATATCTTTACTTGAATATCAAAAGTAAGTTTGATTATCGAACATTATTCTTTAATAAAATAAAGAATATTAATAAATAGTAAGCGGAGTCATAATACCTCGAATGAATATTATAAACAATATTCATTAAATAAAATAAAGGAGTCATACATCCTCAAATGAATATCCAATTAATAATCACTAATAATATATACTGAGTCATAAGCCCTCGAATGAATATTCAAAATAATATTCATTAAATAAAATAAAGTTATCGAATAAACCTTATTCGATTAATAGTTTTGAAAACTATAACCATATATTTATATAAATATATATATATATATATATATTATACTCGGGATCCTCGACTCCCGGTTTTAGAAAATGTTTTCACCTTTGGGTCCCTATACTAAGGGTATATGCAAATTACTGCTATTCTCTAGTATAGGTATTATCAACTGAACCAACAGATATATATGGCAAGAATACGAAACAGGCATGCATATATATACCATATCAGCATGCTTCAATATATCGCAACATTTGCTAATTAACCAACATGCATCTATCGCAAGATAATGCATATACATATATTCATCACAACAACAGTATAACGGGTAGAAAACTTGTCTGAGCGACTTGGGGGTGAGAAAGGCTCGGGACGAGTCTGATAACCTATAAACAACAAGTAAGTTGGAATTAAACCAAAATCACTTGTAAATCTATGCTTTAACTAACTTAGACTCTAATGCTAGTTTTGCGCTCACCGATTTGCTTAAGTCACTCGGGTGCCCTCGGCTCCACCATTTTTAATAATTTAACCTTTACGATTTTTAAAGCGATTCCTTCGCGAATGTCTTACCAACTGCCTAACACACTTACCATAAATGTTTCATACATTAATTAACCCTTTTTGGTCTTTAACCTACATTTCAAAGTAAGGCGAGGGAAAAAGTTTCGTTCGCGAAACGCCGTTACTTGAAACGGTCGTTTCTCCTAAACCGTAAATCGGAATCGAACGAACTACATATCAAAACGAAGCTCGTAACATGAGCTATCTAAACATGGCAGTGGTCACAATCTAGCAGGGGGTTCTCGGGTCCTAATGCTATGCACAAAAACAGTCCAAAGAAAATCGGACGTTACGACGGCTATGTTTACGTGATTTCCAATTTTTAAACCATCCACAATCAACCCAAATCAACCTCAAATCCAACATACAACCATCCTCCATCCTTATCACATCATAACCACCCCAACCAATTCAATTTAATCTTTCATACTTATGCTTAAACTTAACTTTAATCATTCTTAAGTTCTTTTAAATCAAAACCACAATAATTACCATTCCATTCACTACCATACCAAATCTCAAACTCTAAATCATAACAACAAGATACAATATCAACCCACTACTCAAAATCACATTATAATATATATGAACCTAGGGTTTGGAAATGGTATACCTTCCTTGAAGTGGTGGGTTGAGCTAGGAAGCCTTAAGAAGCTTTGAGAAGTCTTAGGAAAGCTTGGATCTTCAAGAAAAACAAGAAAAACTTCAAGTTAAAAACTTGAAAACACTATTCATTGTCTTCTTCTTTGATTAAATGAAGAAGATTGAGAAGGAATTGATGGCTTAAACTCATGATATAGCCCTAACTAAGCATGAAGATGATTAGGGAATTTACTCACCAATTTAGGAAGCTTGGATCTTGAATTTTTGAAAATTCTTGCCTAATGAATAGTAAAAAGCCGAGAGCTTCAAGAACAAAGCCTTGGTTGCTTTTTGATTTTGATGAAAATGATTTTTTCTTGGCTTGGTTGCTTGGTTTTTGTGCTTGCTTTAGTCAATTACCTTCTTGCCCTTGAATTTGTGTGGTTACAAAGCCACCACACCTCCTTCCTTCCCATGTCATGCTTATGTCACCTTGCACATGTCATAATGCTCCCACTTGTCCACACCTTGTGGTTTGATGATGTCACAGTCCCTGGCTTCTTGTACAAGCTTGTCTCTTGGTCACTTATTTGTTTTACGGTTCGCTTATCTTTCGTTCTCGTTTATCGTTTGAGGGATCATACCCGGGATCTTATTACTTAGGTTCCCTTAACCTTTCTCAATATATTGTATTCCTTCTATGATCCTCTCCTATAATCCTTTAATTTAAATCCTTTTTATCCTGTTACCTTATACTCAATTCTCTCCGTATCTTGTGGATTTCCGGGAAAAATCAAAGTGTTCGGAATTGGATTCTGACGATCTTTACATACACTTATATACCACATAGAGTACTAATAATATCCCATAAGATCAATAACAGAACCCCTACATAGCGTGGCATGAAAAATTTTCTCGTTCAGCAAAAACACTATTCATAAGGGTTTCAAAATTTCCAAAAATTGGGGTTATTACAGTCTCCCCTCCTTAAAAGGATTCCGTCCCGGAATCAGATAGAAAATGAACAGGGATACTCTCTTAGCATTGCACTTTCTAACTCTCAAGTAAATTTTCCCATATTGTGGTCCTACCACCAAACTCTGCCTAGTTTGATAACCCTTCTCCTAAGCACTTGTTCCTTTTTCACTCTATACCCTTCCTGGTTGCTCCATATAGGTAACGTCGGGTTGCATGTCTATGTGCTCATATGCCCCTATTTATCTGGCATTCGAATTACTCTTCCTTAACATTGATACGTGGAATACGTTATGAACTTGTTGCAGGTTCGGGGGTAAGGCTAGCTCATATGCTAACCTCCCAAACGTCTTAATATATCCGAGGGTCCAATAAATTGTAGACTTAGCTTTCCTTTCTTTCCGAGCCTCATCAATCCTTTCCAAGGGATACCTATAACATTACTAGGTCCCCTATTTCGTACTCTTTATCCTTTCGTGTCAAATCAACATACTTCTTATGTCCATCTTGGGCTACTACCAGCCGTCCTCTGATTAGATCTATCATATCCTTGGTCCTTTAGACCACTGCTGGTCCGAGCATCTTGCGCTCTACAACTTCATCCTAACATAAGGGAGATCGATATTGTCTTCCCTCAAGGATCTCATAAGGCGATATCTCAATACTGACATATGATCTATTGTCGTAAGATAACTCAATCCGAATTAAGTGATCATTCCAAATTCTTTCAAGTCTATTGCACAGACTCTCATTATTGCTTTTAGCATTAGAGCTTCTGCTTCTCAATACCCATTCTTTTCCAGTTCGTAATCGCTACTACCTTCCGTTCCTAATATTATACTGGTTATACTTTTGCTCGTTAGCATTCTATAACCTTGTAATAACCACGTCAACCTTAGTATCACGAATGTGTTTCCATTCCGAATACTACCACAACTTTATTACTCCTTTTTCAGTTGTTTCTATTTCCCAAAGTTTGATCAATCATATAGAAGTAAAGGAATTTGTTAAGAGATCACTATGATCATGAACACTTGTTATATCGCATAGTTAGTACAGAAGGTGGCCAGCCTTTAGTACTTGACAAGCAATTAAACAATAGCTGGTATCCTACTCGGCTTCTATCACACAGATAGATAGTCATTCGGCAATACCTCCGCTTCTGGAAGGGTTGTTCTTCTCAGATTACATGAAATGAAAAGAAGAGAAAAGAACGAACTGAAGAGAATTGTATATTCATAAAAAATTTTATTGCCATAAAATATCTGGCTTGGAATCTACCTCTGAACTATAGAGGTTTGTCATAGAAGAACAAAACATATATGTATTTATATCAACATCAAGTATTATAGCATCGCATTTCACGTGCCTAAATATTTTCGCTATCCCGTCCATCATTCTATGGACCCATGCTCTTCCTCGAGCTTATACACAATTACCTTTGAAACTCCCTCGACATCGAAAATCGAATCTGGGATCTCATTCTAGACATCATCGTTACTTGAATTCTATGCTTGCACCGCAACCTTCCTCGTATAATAATACGACTCTCTATTGATAAGAAAGAATAATAATTCACTAGGTAGATACTCTACTTAATTAGTCTATCAATGATAACTTATACACTACCACGACCCGATTAGTGGTGCTCAATCTCAACACCCATTCCAATACAACTCTCATGGTTGTAATCAGCTCATTACTCGCAGAATCATTGCTGCCTTACTATGGTCCACCACTGACCTACTGTCATCATTCACTTTCCATGAAGTCTTAATATCTAACCATACGGAGTCCATATATGTCGTATCTAATTCTTCTAAGGAGTTAACATAATCACCATTCTTGATTCATGGAGTACACTCTTGATTCTGACATACATACATGACATGAAGCAGATAAAATTGCAGAAGAGTTTCGCTCAAAGCAACGATAGCAGGTTAATACCATTCTAAATCATATGCCTTAAATAGAAGACTTACTCAAAGGTTCGTCTAGTCCTTTTTGAAACATGGTCCTGGCTTATTCTCAAGATAGTATCTTCTAAGATAGATAGCCCGTTCATGGCGATTACACGAATTATACCTTTACCAACTACTATTACGGTTGGGTATTGCACAGTCATCAGAAGGAATGTCAATCATCCAAACCATAATTCAACCTTCACATTTTTAACCATCATCACTATTTTCTTTTGGCACACGCGCCTATAATTATCCACTTACCTTTAGAGTGTCGGCCACCTCTTTGGCCTTTCCTGATAGTAAAATTTCCTTACAGTCAATGTCATTTTAACCACCTCCAAATAAATTTTCTACCTTATTTCCGATCACTGCTTGAGTGAAGATGTTTCCCTTAAAATCTGATGAGAAAAAAAAATATCACCATTTTTCCATAAGTTATTGCCTCAGTCTTTAGAGGTTAATCACTGTCACGACTGACTCTCAATCATACTTAGAACATCTTTTATCTTAAGTCCTAATTGCCCTGAACAATTTCGACCATTACTGGTTCGATCCATCCTTTCTCGTGGTTTAACACGTGCCCCACTTGGCATCATTATAATTACGTCATATTTCTTTTATCAACATTTTTATTCCTGAGAATTTTGAATAATACCTTTCTCCTTGGAAACCTCTAAGGTTATCCTTCAATCGTTCCTCCTGTGTTCCCTAAATACAGGGCATATCAAAATACCATTTACTATTACTAGAACCATTGTCTATATACTTCTGAAAATTTCTCCACTAATTCTTAAAGGTTATTGTTACCTTAACCCTTTCCAAATCATACTGTCAAAACTCATACCGTCCCTATTAAGGGTGAAATGCAAACCTTTATGCATTCCCCTAGGATTCATTTTAAGTTACCGATGTTCTAGCCTTAATTCCACCTTTAAAAGGTACCTGCATCCATCCATGGATAAATCAAGTCATATATCCTCGACAGATTATCTTATTCATCATTCCCACCTCGATAGTCGATACCTAATTTCATAATAGCATCCTTATTCAAATTGAGGTCAATTCATATGGCCTCCAAAAGATAACAATGGTCATCCGCTTATCTTGCCTAATTTGGTAACGATAACAAGGATGTTCTGGAAGATATTGGTCGTGTTCAACGTGAACTTCTTCTTAATAATTCCTTATTTACTTTTGTTGTTTCTCAACAGTCACCTCAATGTTGGGATATCTCTCATATCTGGCGTCTCCCTTTCTGGGTATCAAGCCACCGATCTTACACTTCACATTCTTGAAGGTTACTTCCTTCATCCAATTTTCCTAATTTCTTACTTCCTTGTCTCCTCAGTCTATCCGCGTCTCATATTTAACCTTCGAACTATCTCAAGTTTTCCTCAAATCCTCCCAACTTACAAGGGATAAAATATATGTATCTCTTATTCCTTCAACCATCAATTTAACTCATGGTGAATCACCCTCATCCTGACGAAGGCATACTTTTCTATTTCTATTGCTACGAGTCTTTAGGGTTTCCTCATACCCAACTCCCTTATCATTCCTCAAACTCTAATGCCTTTATATTCCTTTCCACTTCAATTCCTTTTTATTTTCCTTTCTCTTATCATTAATTCATGAACCAACACAACATAAGCATAGATTTCAAACGTCCCGTCATTCTGGATTCGTGTCCTTAGAACGAATCTTGACAACTTTTTACAACTTAGATTCACAATTCATCATACTCGTCCGCCTTTGTTCTGGCTCTAAAGCTTTTACACTATCTCCATAACTTTGGGCAGTACCTTCCTGAAAACAATTGACTGAACTTAAATCAGTTTATTATAATCTCTTGCTCCGTGCCTTCCTTGGCCTTTCACCAGCGGGTGGCCTCTCTCTTAGGAGGGTAAGTGATAAAAATAGTCTTTTGTGATTCGTCAATCATTTAGAATCTCAAATGATTCCTCTATTTCCTTTAGCCAGGCTCTTGCCTCGACTGGGTCAACCTGTTCCTTGGAACTCTGAGAGCTTAGCGACTTAAAGGTCATGAAAGAATTTCCTACCGCATTGTTTCCTCAAGGTGGTGGTTGGGGATAATAGTCTAAGTTCTTTTTAGACAGGTCCATGAATTTCCGTATAGGAGTACCGTCTCGGGTCTCCTTATCTCGCTCGACTTTTGTTTTCTCAGTCTAAATATTTCTTCCTACTCCCCATACTTGGGGTTATCTTATACGTTAAAATCCTCATTTTCCACTTCATTATGTTATGGGTTCCTTCTATCTTGATGGCGTCCTCCCTGACTATCACATTCAGGGTTTGCTCTAAATCTTATTCCTCAAACTAGCTTTCATCTAAGATCTCATCTTTAAGCTCTTGAACATTTGGAACCCAAATTCTGTAGGAATACCTCATTATTCCCTTCTCATCTTTCTCGGTATTAACCTCTTATCTATTTGTTGGCTCTCTGCCTTCATTCATCACTCTTTCTGGCACAATGTGTTCTTTTCCGATAATTCAGACTGTATTGTAATCTCAAACAGCCTTTCGGTACCGGCTCCGGTTACCTTCACTACTATTTCCATTTTCTCAAAATCTCTTATAAACTCTCCAAAAGACATCATCATCTTGAGTCTCTCCTTTTTACTAAGGGCATCAACCACCATATTGGCTTTCCCCGAATGATAAAGAATCTCCCAATCATTATTCTTGATTAACTCTAACTGCCTCCTCTGGCATATGTTGAGCTCTCTCTACGGGAAAATGTACTAGAGTACTTATGGCTTAGGTAATTCTCGCACTTCTCTCCATACAAGTAGTGCCTCCAATCTTTAGGGTAAAACTATTGCCACGAGCCTAAGCTGATGGGCGGGGATATCGAATTTCATATTACCTTAATTGTCTTGACGCAGACGCGATTATCTTGCTGTGCTAAGAAGCACCCTAATTCCTTATGCGAAGCGTCACTACACTTCACAAAATCTCCTTTTCCATCCGGCAACGCCAGCATAGGGGCCATCACCAACCTCTGCTTCAGTTCTTGAAAGCTGTTCTCGCATTTCTCTGTCCATTCGAACTTCTCAGTCTTACGAGTAAGTCGCGTTAAAGGGGCTACTATCTTTACAACTTGAACGAACCTCCGGTAGTGACCGGCCAATCCTACCTCTGGGAGTTGCCCTAACCATGGTCATCAATTCATCAGTGGTCCTTTATCCAATCTTGCCAGGATCCTCCTTGGGATCCTCCTCAACAACTATCCCTTCTAGGACAACCTCCTCAACCGCTACCTCCTCAATATCAACATCATCCGGTCCTGCGTTAGGACGCTCTATTGGATCCATAATTTGATCTCCAATGAGTAATAAAACATCATCGCGATGTTGCTCCTCAACCTCAGGGTTCGGAGTCCCGCTACCATATACGATAACGAACTACGCTCCTATCACGATATTTATAAGGGTTCCCATAAGGGTTTTAACTGTCAGTACTACGTTAGGTAGTCCGACTATGAACTTGGCAAGAGTTCTTATTATCTTAGTGAACTTATTATCTTAACGTCCCATCATCTCTGAGGTTTATAACGCTTAGCTCTGATATCATTTCTGTAACACCCCCAGATCCGGGGTCGGGGATCCGGGTCGTCACGGTCTTTCTTTCCACAATATCACTTCACTTAATTAATAATAATAACCTTATGCTGTGACCCCACACTAACACACAACACAACCCGTTATAGTCTCAGAGATGAAATTTAAATAAGTACAAGTCTTTGAATCCACAATTTAAAAGTTATTACAACCCAAAATGATTACTTGATAAATTTACAGTTAATTGCCATTATCTGCCACAAGTTATAATTATACATAATTGATTCTCAAAAGTAGATGGTCTGATCTACAATAGATCTACCTCTGCAGCTATAGCAGCTACAACATCAACGGGAAGACGTGGGACGCTTCCCACGCGCTTGCGCTGGATCTGCTGGAGTCTGGCCATCTTTCCTAACTGTTGTTGTGTGATGAAGGAAGAAAGCAAGGGTGAGCAGCAAGCCCACCAAAATAATATGTATAATGATTTACAATATATGAGCCTACTCATAATACTCATGAAAGTCTTGGTCAAAAGAAATGAACCAAGTTTGATATCTTAATGCGATGAAGTCGCAAAATATTCAGTATATATACATATATACTTTTCAAAATATTGGAAGTCCTCTTCCATGCATAATATACACAAAGTCCCAGTGTATAACTGTATAAAAAAAATATCGTTGCAAGGTGATCTCATATATCTAACCTTGTCTCAACGTTTTTCTGAAAATCTTTGTCATTCATAAGACAATTATTAATTAGATATAAGTTTAAAAGATGAGGTTACCAAATACCCCAATATACTTATATCTTTCCCAATACTACTTGAACTACCACCGTTCAAGTTATAATCAGTTTCAAAAGTTCATCACATAGATGAGACTACAAGACAAGATTTGAATAGATTCAATCTTTGAAATATTATTGAATGAAATAAAGTTACGAGATACTTTATTTAGTCCCGATATATATATATCCACATATATATATCTCTTAAACATTTCCTGGAACCTCTGTTATGTAAAGTATGAACAGAGTTTAAAACATCCAATGAATTTTGGAAAGGAAAAGAATTTTGGCATAAACCCGATATCTCGCTGATCAGGCAAAGATACCAATAAGTAACCTTTTCTACTGTAGATGGATGAATTCCTCACCGGTCATCACCCTGGCCGCATTAGGACCTCGCGCTAGACCGTTACCCGGCCACTCACGCGTTGATGGACTGCCACCCAGCCACTTACACATTCATAGACCGTACCCCGGCCTGTCGCTTATGCCGACTCAAACAGATGGACTTCCCGAACATTGGGCAAGTAATCAAATTGTTTTCTCAAAACAGCAACCATGTTGCGAATATAAAATACACCATAGAGCCGGATCCCTCAGGTTTTGAACGAGTATTTAAATCCCCTTTTAAAGGAAGATCTTAAATATAAAAATGAGTTTTGGGATCCGCTCTAACTTTTAAAAATCATTTTGAAGACTCGAAAACATTTTTAAGAATGTTTGGAGTAATGCTGATTTAATAAAATAAATCAGTCCCAATATGAAAGAAATATCTGAATATTATTATTTAAATAATATTCCCATAAAGAATAATTGAGGTAGAAGTTGGAAAACTTATACTTGAATGAATAGCAATTAATCAAAGATATACTTATACGAAAGTAATATCTTTACTTGAATATCAAAAGTTAGTTTGATTATCGAACATTATTCTTTAATAAAATAAATAATATTAATAAATAGTAAGCGGAGTCATAATACCTCGAATGAATATTATAAACAATATTCATTAAATAAAATAAAGGAGTCATACATCCTCAAATGAATATCCAATTAATAATCACTAATAATATATACTGAGTCATAAGCCCTCGAATGAATATTCAAAATAATATTCATTAAATAAAATAAAGTTATCGAATAAACCTTATTCGATTAATAGTTTTGAAAACTATAACCATATATTTATATAAATATATATATATATATATATTATACTCGGGATCCTCGACTCCCGGTTTTAGAAAATGTTTTCACCTTTGGGTCCCTATACTAAGGGTATATGCAAATTACTGTTATTCTCTAGTATAGGTATTATCAACTGAACCAACAGATATATATGGCAAGAATACGAAACAGGCATGCATATATATACCATATCAGCATGCTTCAATATATCGCAACATTTGCTAATTAACCAACATGCATCTATCGCAAGATAATGCATATACATATATTCATCACAACAACAGTATAACGGGTAGAAAACTTGCCTGAGCGACTTGGGGGTGAGAAAGGCTCGGGACGAGTCTGATAACCTATAAACAACAAGTAAGTTGGAATTAAACCAAAATCACTTGTAAATCTATGCTTTAACTAACTTAGACTCTAATGCTAGTTTTGCGCTCACCGATTTGCTTAAGTCACTCGGGTGCCCTCGGCTCCACCATTTTTAATAATTTAACCTTTACGAGTTTTAAAGCGATTCCTTCGCGAATGTCTTACCAACTGCCTAACACACTTACCATAAATGTTTCATACATTAATTAACCCTTTTTGGTCTTTAACCTACATTTCAAAGTAAGGCGAGGGAAAAAGTTTCGTTCGCGAAACGCCGTTACTTGAAACGGTCGTTTCTCCTAAACCGTAAATCGGAATCGAACGAACTACATATCAAAACGAAGCTCGTAACATGAGCTATCTAAACATGGCAGTGGTCACAATCTAGCAGGGGGTTCTCGGGTCCTAATGCTATGCACAAAAACAGTCCAAAGAAAATCGGACGTTACGACGGCTATGTTTACGTGATTTCCAATTTTTAAACCATCCACAATCAACCCAAATCAACCTCAAATCCAACATACAACCATCCTCCATCCTTATCACATCATAACCACCCCAACCAATTCAATTTAATCTTTCATACTTATGCTTAAACTTAACTTTAATCATTCTTAAGTTCTTTTAAATCAAAACCACAATAATTACCATTCCATTCACTACCATACCAAATCTCAAACTCTAAATCATAACAACAAGATACAATATCAACCCACTACTCAAAATCACCTTATAATATATATGAACCTAGGGTTTGGAAATGGTATACCTTCCTTGAAGTGGTGGGTTGAGCTAGGAAGCCTTAAGAAGCTTTGAGAAGTCTTAGGAAAGCTTGGATCTTCAAGAAAAACAAGAAAAACTTCAAGTTAAAAACTTGAAAACACTATTCATTGTCTTCTTCTTTGATTAAATGAAGAAGATTGAGAAGGAATTGATGGCTTAAACTCATGATATAGCCTTAACTAAGCATGAAGATGATTAGGGAATTTACTCACCAATTTAGGAAGCTTGGATCTTGAATTTTTGAAAATTCTTGCCTAATGAATAGTAAAAAGCCGAGAGCTTCAAGAACAAAGCCTTGGTTGCTTTTTGATTTTGATGAAAATGATTTTTTCTTGGCTTGGTTGCTTGGTTTTTGTGCTTGCTTTAGTCAATTACCTTCTTGCCCTTGAATTTGTGTGGTTACAAAGCCACCACACCTCCTTCCTTCCCATGTCATGCTTATGTCACCTTGCACATGTCATAATGCTCCCACTTGTCCACACCTTGTGGTTTGATGATGTCACAGTCCCTGGCTTCTTGTACAAGCTTGTCTCTTGGTCACTTATTTGTTTTACGGTTCGCTTATCTTTCGTTCTCGTTTATCGTTTGAGGGATCATACCCGGGATCTTATTACTTAGGTTCCCTTAACCTTTCTCAATATATTGTATTCCTTCTATGATCCTCTCCTATAATCCTTTAATTTAAATCCTTTTTATCCTGTTACCTTATACTCAATTCTCTCCGTATCTTGTGGATTTCCGGGAAAAATCAAAGTGTTCGGAATTGGATTCTGACGATCTTTACATACACTTATATACCACATAGAGTACTAATAATATCCCATAAGATCAATAACAGAACCCCTACATAGCGTGGCATGAAAAGTTTTCTCGTTCAGCAAAAACACTATTCATAAGGGTTTCAAAATTTCCAAAAATTGGGGTTATTACAATTACCATCACCAATTAATCTTCTCACTGATAATAATTTATATTGAAATACATTGTGCTAGGTTAGGCCAATTTTTAATTTATTAGTCCCTTGGTGAGAAATCCTGGCAGTAATACCAGATGGTAGATTGATTTGAGTAGGTTGGCTATGAGGCAGAGGTTTAGTCAAGTGGTCATAGTCTGTGGCCTCAGAGCCTAGCATCAAGAGTCATTAAACCCTTAATCTATTTGACGAGACATCATATCAGAAAATGGTGGTTCTAATTCTTCATCTGTGTCTAAGTTCTTTTTTTCAAGTTCAATTGGGGTAATAGTTGGGCAAGTTCTTGTGATGAGAAAATATGAACTGTAACTTGGGAAGTTTGAGTTGTGGCAACAAGTTTTGACCCTATTATTTAGATCCTGAAACCCACCTAATGTTTTGACACTTAGGTTCAACCCTAAGGTAATTGTTATTACTATTTTGATAAAGTTTAGCATGTCATTTGGGGTATGTTAGGAATCATTTGTGATTTTAATGATATAAAAAATACATAAAACAAAATTTATTAAGTTACTTTTGTAGCATCAACAGTTAGTTAACCTGAAGGGTAGTCATTGATATTGTAGCCTATTAACGGGTAATTATTCTGTAACATTTTTTGTGAGATTTTATTTTAGTCATTGATCGTATTCATTAGAAGTCACGTTGACATAATGGATAAATAGAATAAGATTATTAATTATAAATATAAAATTTCATGTAATTTTGTTTAAATAAAGTGAGTCTCAATGGCTAGGGAATGTACTATCAATGGCTATAACTCTTTAACGGCTAATCGACCTTACTCGAAGGCTAAAGAATGAAGACACTATCAACGACTAGGTGCTTGAATTATTCGTTGATAGTGACTTGACAGTAACCATTGATTCAAAACTGTCAAGGCACATGGGTTGATAGAAAGAAAATGAAAGCCAACACAAATATTCTATTTTATTGAGAAACTCGAAGAAGAAGAAGAAGAAAAATTTCTTTTTCGTGCAAGCAAATTGGAGAATTCAAATACAATCTGTCAAGATAAATTCATCAAGTTTGAGCAACTCACATGTGAAGGAATGAGTAATCAACTTATTGGATCTTGAATAACTTAATAATTTGTAGTCTACTATTTTGTAACTTGGTGATATATATAAAGCAAGTGTAGCAGCGTTAGAAATCTGGAAATATAATTTACACAAGTGTATTGTGAGAGCCTAACTGAGAGAATTCTTGAAAGCAAACACTGTAAATACATTCATGAAATAATTTTATAATGTTCTCAGATTATTTATGCAGTATATATCTTAAGTGGTGAATTCAAACAAACTACCTGAAATTTTAAATATCAGTATTTTTTATTTCACCAATTTATTGATCCGTTCATCCTAAATTTAAAAGATCATAAAAATTTAAATTTAGGCGATTGGATTCAATCCCCCCTTCTACAGTTACTTGATTCCTATTTCTCAACGATATTTCACGGGGTAAATTGTTGGTAAATAACAGGATACGCAACACATTCCAACACTTATCATTCTTATAGCCTTTGCCTGCACGAACAGAGCATACAACATACTTATCATACATAATGACATTAGACCTTGAGAACATGGCAATAAATTTATTTTTTAATTTATTTAACAAAAAGAGCTCTCTTTGAGCTTCTTCTTGCTGCAATGCAGCTGGCGCTATTTCAACCGAGGGTAAAAGTGACATCAAAGAAAAAGAATTCGCGGTTAATTATAGGCTTCATTAACATTAAAAAATTAAAACAAATTGCTCTCTTCTTTTTCTAGAATAGATAGCATTTAATATAGTTTTTACTTCCTCAATAGGGCTAATAACACTAAAAAGCATATAAAGTATCTAGCTCTTCCCAAATGACACGCATAACAGTATAATACTATTTTTATAAACTAGGTATTTTGCCTTAACTCATATATATCTCTCTTCATTTTATATTTTCTAGACCCATTTTGCAGCTAAAAACGAGTCCCAACATTTGGCCATAGTAGAAGTAATATCCATAAATATTAGAAATTTCATAATGGAAGAAGATACAGTATAAGTAAACCAATGAATTATCATATTGTTACAAGTGTCCTAAAACTCAGCTTGCATAACATCTAATGATCTTAGTAATGCTGTCATAAAACCCAATTTACGTATAAACGCTATGTTTATTTCAATAGCCCTTTTTCATATTCTGTAATATGAAGATCCATGAAGCTCTTCAACTTTAACAGACGTTGCACCCTCTGATGGGTGTAAATACAAAAGATTAATTGAATTCTGAAATGGTATTCTATTACCAGCCATTCTCTGACAACCATTCTACGACAACAAGAAGGAGAAGGCAAGAAAAAGTTTAAGTTACAAAGAAGAATACACGAAGAAAAGACATATTGTTATGGGTATTTAAACTAATAACTGAAAAGAGTATTTTTCTCATCTCATCTTTACAATAATTGGCTCTGATACCATAAAAGATGAATATATTATGATAATATTAACTTAATATACAAATCGTCATGAAGCGAGTCAAGTCGAACAATGTTTAACAACCACAAAAATAATATTTCAATCTGATCATGACACCTATTGGTACATAACAGATAAACGAAAATGACATTTTTTCATAAGAACATACTAGGCTACAAAAGTAACAATAATCTATACTATATTATAATAGTCGAAATAGAAATAATTTGGTTCAACGGTTTGGTTCAACGATAATTTCTTAATTTTGATTATTACAAAAATAGATAAATAGTGTTATATATCTAATAAACTACTAAATTATTAAACTACTACTAAATATAGTATACTTATCCCACTAAATTACGAATACAACTTATCTTATTATCAAAAGATATAAATAATAGTATTACATATATGTTAAACTACTAAATTGTTAAACTACTAAATTGTTAAACTACTAGAAATAGTCTATCTATTCTACTAAATTACGACCACATGTTACTATATTATAATAGTCGGGATAGAAATAATTTGGTTCAACGGTTTGGTTCAACGATAATTCCCTAATTTTGATTATTACAAAAATAGATAAATAGTGTTATATATCTAATAAACTACTAAATTATTAAACTACTATTAAATATAGTATACTTATCCCACTAAACTATGAATACAACTTATCATATTATTAAAAGATATAAATAATAGTGTTACATATATGCTAAACTACTAAATTGTTAAACTACTAGAAATAGTCTATTTATTCTACTAAATTACGACCACATGTTATTCTATTATTTTTATTATAAATTTATAATCATTATATATTTATATAAATATTTTAAAAATATAATATAACTTGATAAATAAAAATTTAAAATATTAATGAAAACCCATGCATCGCACGGGATTTATGCTAATATAATATAATAATTAGAACATTCTTAATATTATTATAATGAAAAAGATAAAGCATGTAATGATCCAAGGAATGTAAACTTCTCACAGTACTCCTCCGTGGTGAGTGAGAAGCATATAAATAACACATCAATACTTTGAGAAAAATATATTTTTTTCTTTGAAATTTTCGACATTTTTCTATCATAAATTCAAGTTAGGATCGACTTAGCATCGTTATTACATTCGTATATTTGTCTATTTACTAAAAAATATAAGGTTCACATTCAAGAATGCGAATTCAAGAATGCGAATTGCGAGTTTTAAAATGACTGATTTTCATTTTGCAATTAAAGAATCACTAACAAAGCAACTATTTATCCTTTCGTGTATCATGGCCTATTTATTAAAAATATTAAATATATAAAATAAGTTTCCTTTTTGATATTAAATTAATACATCTGTTTTTTGCATGTATTCTTGATTACATTTTCATTCACGAGAGATACTTTTATTCATTAAAGCGACACAACTAAATTTTAGCAAAAAATAAGTTACACTCGACTGATATATCACAAAATTTCAACGGATGAATTCCTAGACTTCCGACCAAAGCCAAAACGCTCTTATATATTATTTGTAATTTGTACAAAATTATCTGCAAGGCATTATCTGAAACGTTTGATGTACAAGAATACTACAGGCAGTAAAATTTTTACTAGCTAGTGAAGATTAAATAAAAAGGATATGCAATATGCATATAAGTTGACAATGAAATGAAAAAGACAAGACATGCAAACTTTTGTTTTCAAGGGAGACACTGCATAAAATGTGAGATTCCAGGGAAGAGAATACATAGGAATTACCGGACAATCAAGATCAAATTTTTTATGCTAGCGAACAGGAAAATCAAAAAAATTGAATTTTAATGGGCACATTCTTTTAATATAAATAAAGGAGTAAAAGGAAATATTTTAAAAATATAGGCACAAAATAAATTTCACAGGACATATGTTTTTTAAATTTTTATTCTAAAAAAGCACAAAAAAGACATATTTCTTGTTTAGTTGAACCGACCTAAACACTATCCATTTTCATATCCGTTTACATTCGTCAGATTCAGATTGGATCACTCTCGGATTTTTGATAGCATAATTCATATCCAACTATTAGGTTTTCGGATTATTGGATCAAATTATAAAACAATTTAAAATAATAAAATAGTGAGACATATAAAAGTTAATTAATTTAATTTTGTGTAGTTAAATATAATCCCATATAAAAATTAATAAATAAATATGTAAGTTTATGTTGATTGGATTGAATTTTGAGTCAACATTCATATCCACTTTTTAATGAATTTAATTATTATATAATCAGATTATTATGGGATCAGTGTTTTTAGGCTATCCATAGCCATTAACAAGAAAATAAAATAAATTGGGGTTGTATAAAGTTAAGGCCGGTCTGGAATGAGAGAGGCCCAGCCAAGGTTTTCGGTCCTCACAAAACAATGACGACATTTCAACAACAAAATAGTATGGAACATGGCGACACATTACGCCATTTCCCGTATCATAATGTGTACTTGATTAAGACTAATGCAACCTTTTTATTACAAGGCATGCTCTACATGACCTCATTTTACTATTCCTACCCGCCATTTTCAGACTTAGACTACAATTCACATCAGCTTCCCAAACAGCCTATATATAGTACACACGCGCGCGCGCAATCAAGCCATTTAATTATCTTTACTATTACTTCTTGTCATGGGGTCTTTATGTGCCTTGGAACACGAGCCATTGCAATATCCGATCGCCCGCCGCGATGAATCTGTAGTTGATAACTATCATGGTGTTACTGTCCCCGATCCCTATCGATGGTATGATGTTAAAACAGTGTCAATTTTTCTTTTTATTTTGAAGTTGGTGCACTGGCATTGTTGAGAGTGATTGGTCATTTTTTGTTTGTTTTATGGGTTTTCTAGTGTGTCACACGATAAGTAAAAATTCTCCTGAGTTTGGTTTCATTTCATTTGTGTGTGATTAAATCATTACCAGCAATGAAAATAAAAATTTGTGCATATTGCCATAGAAAAACAGTTGTATGTTTATAGTGGAGTTTGTTGTATGAATTGTAGGCTCGAGGATCCTGATTCGGAGGAGGTGAAGGAGTTTGTGCAGAAACAGGTTAAGGTGACAGAAACAGTGCTTAACAAGTGCGGAACACGTGAAAAGCTTCGGGATAATTTAACCAAGTTATTCGATTATCCGAGGTACGATGTGCCTTTCAGGAAAGGGGACAAGTATTTCTACTTCCACAACTCCGGCCTTCAGCCACAAAGACTTCTCTACATGCAGGTTTGCTTTCTCTATATATGTAGCCTATAGCTATATAATTTATCTACCAGTGTTTGAAAAAAATGTTTGCTGACTTTTAATTATCCATTTTCGTCTTGTACTTCACTCGCATGCTTACTTGGGAATAATATTATCATTTATAATTATTTCTATGTTCTGAACCAAGTAAAGAATCAACTACACTTTTGTGTTCAAGTATGGAGACGTGCGGTGCGAATCTGTAACAAATTTTCAACGGGGGCACTAAAATATAAGAAAGTTACTTCCTCCCTCCTGTTATCGTTTCTCGGTGAGTGTCCGGCATGTATTTTAAGATAATAAAAAGTATAGTTCTCTAAATTTTAAAAAAAAATTATAGAACTATACTTTCTCTTCGTCTTAAAATACGTGTTGAGCACTCTTTCAGAAACGATAACAATTGAAAGGGATAGAAGGAGTATATTATAGTTTCTAGAATTGGTTATTACAATAAATATAAACAATACAGAGACATTTAACATTTTTTAGTGGGGATACTTGACACAATATACAAATTTATACGATAATTACCAATAAAAAATTGTTTAATTTGTTTTCCCAAGAAAAGTATTCCTTTAGGCCTTTTACTTAAATCCGCCCTTGCATCTGGGAGACGTGAATCTTTCTTTGGGTAATGATACCTAGTATCATAATGTGGAGAAAAATAACGCATATAGGCGCCAAAATATGACCATTATTAAAATTTTGTTGCTTTTTATTCTCAAATTCAAAAACACAAACTTTTCTTGCATTTAGTACCGAGACTTATATGATTAGTTTTTAAATTCAAAAACCGAAAAACAAATTTATGATACCTTAAGTCACCAATGTATTAGCAAAAATGCGGACAAAATTTGTTGGCCGGCCCATTGACCATTAAGTAATGGCTAAAATTTCAACCTTTGTATGGACACATTATTTATTTTTTTTTGTGTTTGGCAGTGATAATCAGGTTCATTTTTTTGATATTTGATATTTTGGACCATTTATTCCCAAATTGTGAGATAAAAGGCTTTTTTTATTTTGTTTTGATGTGAAATTGTATTGGAATCTACGAGAACCCGATTTTTTTTTTCAAATACTGATGAGTGAAATGCGTAGTTAATAATTTTTTAATAATAATAATCATATATACAGAATGTTATACCACATCATTTAATTTGATAAAAAATAGGGATTATTTTTGAATATCTATCACTACTCTATTGGATTGTAGATGTACAAATATATTATTCCTTAAATATCTGTACTTGAACGAAAATGAGTATTTTTAATGATGATGTGTTTTGTTTATGAGATCCAATTAGAGATAATATGGTATATAATCGTATATCACCTATAATAGTTGCCAACTCAATCCCATACATAAATTTTACATTCATTCGATGGAATTATGAGAAAGTGTATATAAAAATTAAAAAAACACATTTGACAGGGAGAAAATAGATAAAACGAGCCTGTGTAATTGGTTAGAAATGTTTGCTGGGCATCCTTTGTAATTTATGTAATTTCAGAAGTTGTCAAAAATTGATTAGTCTGCTGACATTCTTTGGGCAACCTCCCAACCTCGACATATGTAAAATAATACATTAACAGATATTCTAAAATATCAAGGAAGATTTAATTGGATCATATTTTAACATAATTTTTTTTTACAAGCTTATGGTGGATGATAGGCTAGGGAACTAAACAAGTTGCTTCATATAATAGATCTAGCTGAGTTTGAATTGTCATGGTCATTTCAGATTCATTTTTAATTTCCAGGGTCGTCTGGAACTCTAGTAGATAAGCAGCCAACATTGACATGTCATATCACTATAACAACATTGAACACTCTTCGCAACCTATTGGCACGGCTTGCCCTCAAGTTTACGGGACTTTAGTCTAAATTCAGTTTCGGTGCCATAACATACATATACGATGCAAAATTTATATACTTGTATATGGGTGCTAGTCCATAATATGCGACAATGGTCAAATTACTGTCCGTGAAAATTTACCACGGATATGAGAAACTCGAAGAAAAAATTAAGCAGGGATAGAGTACTGTGATCCATGCATTCACAACAATTTTTAGTGTTAAATCTATCCACGAAAATTTATAGCGGATAGATGGTTACAACCATTGATTGTCAAGCACCCAGAGTCCTCGACCCTTGTAAAGGATTTGTAAATTTTGGGGGTTTTAAGTGGGGGTCCTAGGCGCACCCCTTGCCGGCCTATAGCCAGGAGTCCAGGAACAGTACCCCTGCCTATTGAGATGTTGTAATTGAGATTGACTTGCAACTTGATGAAAGTAGTATGAGATGTTGTAACTGAGATTGACTTACAACTTGATTAAAGTAGTATGATTGTTAAGTTAAGTGCTCTTCTAAGGGCTAAGATATTAAGAGGAGGGTTTAATCGGATCATGTATTAAAGCAACTAAAATTTACAAGCTTACAGTGCATGATAGGTTAGGGAACTAAACAACTTCATTTAAAAGCTTAATGGAAACTACTAAATTTGTTTTTTAGTTTGAATTTCATGGTCATTTCAGATTTGTTATTTATATCCAGGATAGTCTAGATGGAGTTCCAGATGTTTTGCTCGATCCAAATGGGCTCAGCAAGGATGGCACGGTTTCACTTAGCAGGTGTGCTGTTAGCCAGGATGCTAAGTACTTGGCATATGGTCTTAGTTCAAGTGGAAGCGACTGGATGAACATTAAAGTTATGAGAATTAAAGACAGGATGATTGAGCCTGATACTTTGTCATGGGTCTGTTTCTCTGGCTTACTAATTTTCCTCTGTTGTATAAGTTTGTAGGTGATGTTGTAATAAACTACAAATTCATCCCTGTATAAGTAAATATATTATGGTTAGTATAGGTCGGTTGTCTTTACAATTTTGTCGTTATTTAGTTTTTCTAATGTACGAGACACATGCTTGTTTTCATAGGTCAAGGTTTCAGGTATCAGTTGGACTCATGATAGCAAAGGATTTTTTTACAGTCGATATCCGCCTCCTATGTAAGTAAATAACACAGCTTTAATCATTAGACTTTAGTTACATAGTATTGATTAGTTCCTAGCAACATAGTGGCAAGTGGACATCATATTTTCATAGAGCTCTGTACACAGATGATCTACTTTCTAAATGATCTAGATGTTATATGTGGTTTTTTTTAGAGAGGGAAAAAAGTCTGCTGCTGCATCAAAAATCAGTGCCGGGACAGAGACAAATGCTAATCTCGATCATCAGCTATATTATCATTTCTTAGGTTCTGATCAGTCTGAAGATATTTTGTGCTGGAGAGATCCTGATAACCCAAAGCATACATTTATAGGCTCAGTAACAGAGGATGGACAGGTAACAATTTCCTAACCAACATAATTTTTGGAAAAGAAGATCAAACTTCATTCAACTATTAAGTTCTGCTACCAAAAGAGGCAGCAACTAAGCAGGGACATCCCCCACACTGAAATTACAATCAGGATATAACATAGAAGCGTCCTTACCAACAACATTAGTAACCACTTGACTGATAAAAAAGCAGCTCTGTCTTATTAAATTTTAAATGGTTGCAATGTTATACAAAATTAATTTCCATAGTGAAGATAACTGATTGCACCACTACACCAGTATTTTTGTTTTTTTTTTTTTACTTTAATTTATGTTGAGTTGTAATGTTTCTTTCCTCAAATTCATAACAAAAGCCATAAGTGTTCTAATATTTGTTTACCCTCTAACTTTTTACTTGATCATTACATCTTTTTTGGCTAAGTAATATACTAGATCATAATATCTTCTTATAAGTTTTCTTAATGCATGGTGCAGTATGTTCTTCTGTATATCTACGAGAATTGTGACCCAGTAAATAAGATTTACTACTGCAACCTTTTTGATTTACCTAATGGACTTCAAGGCCAAAAGGGAAGGGATCTGCTTCCTTTTGTAAAGCTTGTTGACAATTTTGATGCAAGTTATCAATATATTGCAAATGACAACACTGAATTCACATTTCTGACAAATAAGGATGCTCAAAAGTACAGCCTTATTCGATTAGGACTGGAGGAACCAAGCATCAGAATTGAAGTACTACAAGAAGCTGTAAATGATGTTCTTGAGTCAGTTGTTGCAGTCAACGGTAATCAAATCATTGTAACTTATTTAAGTGATGTTAAGCATGTACTGCAGTTGAGGGACTTGAGAACAGGAACGTTGCTGCACCATCTTCCCATTGACATCGGCACTGTATATAATGTTAGTGCTCGTCGTAAAGATGAAAGTCTTTTTATTGGATTTACAAGCTTCCTTACACCTGGTGTTATATATCACTGCAACTTGGAAAGTGGGATACCCGAGTTGAAAATATTCCGTGAAACTTCGGTGTCTACATTTGACCGGACAGAGTTTCAGGTTAATCAGGTAACAAGTTTTAAATGACATATTTGTTACTTGTTTCTTTACATTCTTCCTTTTCTTTTTTCCTGGAAGCAATGGACCACACCCTGCTAATATTACTATTTCTGATGTTTGGCTATCGATGTTAAAATGGACGTACAACTTTCAAGTGTATTACTGATGACTTCATTTTCTCAAATACTTCATTTCATTTCAATAAACAGTCCTTGGAGCATTCCTATGTTTCATCGCAATCTTGTATCTTTTACCTCCTTGCTTAGTTTGGTTTTGTTTCCCTCTCAGGTATTTATTCCCAGTAAAGATGGCATCATGATACCTATGTTTATAGTGGGTGGAAAGAAAATTGTACTGGATGGCTCACACCCTTGCTTACTATATGCATATGGAGGATTTAGTGTTAGTCTTACACCATCATTCAACATAAGCCGAATTGCTCTCATGAAGCATTTAGGTATAGTCTACTGCTTAGCCAATATACGCGGTGGTGGAGAGTATGGAGAAGCATGGCACAAAGCTGGACAACTGGAAAACAAGCAGAGTTGCTTTGAAGACTTCATTTCTGCTGCTAAGTATCTTGTATCTGCTGGTTATACTCAGCCCAAAAAGTTGTGTATCGAGGGTGGAAGCAATGGTGGCATTCTTATTGGGGCTTGCATTAATCAGGTATTTATATACATTATGTAGTTCATGGATCGTTGTTATATTGATTAGTTGACATGACTCTAAACTCTTGGGTTTTCTAGAGACCTGATCTATTTGGCTGTGCACTTGCCCATGCTGGTGTCATGGACATGCTTAGATTTCACAAGTTCACTGTAGGTGAGAATCACTCTTCCCTCGGGTGCCAACAAAGTTGTAAATATTGCCTAGTATCATCTACTACAATTATTTTATCTTTCTTCAATAGTATTTTTGGCACTCTTAATAACAAATAATGCTACAATAGTTGGCACTCAAAGTTATCAATATCTTCATACATGTCTAATTAGAACTAGATATAATGGTATATATGTCTTTAATTATATTAATACATTTTTTCCATCTTAAGAGGGTGCCAAAATTTGGCAATTTTGTTTGGCACTCCCATCACTCCGATGGAGAGCCAACAAGAGTGCCATGTGGCACTTTGACGCTCTTTTTGGCACCCCAATGGAGTTGGTTGCCTCTCTTTCCCATGGTTCTTAACTTTTGCATGTTTTCAGGCCATACTTGGACTTCAGAATTTGGCTGTTCTGAAAAGGAAGAAGAGTTCCACTGGCTAATCAAGTAAGTTTCAACATCATTCTTGCATATGGAGGTTTTATCTTCCTACCTTTTGGGTCTTTATATTGTACATAATTTTCTGAAAAAATAAAATTTTGTTTCATATTCATGGTCTGAGTTTATTATACTCATGCACATGATTTAGTTGCCGGACTTTAAAAGGTTCTCGGTTCTTCAGGTACTCACCATTGCATAATGTAAGTCGACCATGGGAACGTTCTTATCAGCAAGCTGCCCAGTACCCACCTACAATGTTATTGACGGCTGATCATGATGATCGAGTTGTGCCTTTACATACCTTGAAACTTTTGGCGGTTGGTATCTTCAATATATTGCATTATATGTCACAATACATTGTTTTATTATGTCTGCAATAGATACAATGAGCTGAAAATACAAAATATTTACAAAGACTATTGCAAATCTGTCAGTTTGTTCCTTGAGCACTTTGAACAGAGTATTTCTGTATTTAAATTTCAGACCATGCAATATGTCCTATGCACAAGTACATCAGTAAAACTTCAAAATAACCCAATTATTGGAAGAATTGATAGCAAATCTGGCCATGGATGTGGACGCCCAACACAGAAAGTGGTATGTCTCTGCTTTTTATCTTGTGGTGGTATACATATATGCTAATGGAACAAAGGGACAATGAACCAAGTGATTAACGTTATGATTACGGTGTCCACTCTCTTTCAGATTGATGAAACTGCAGATAGGTATAGCTTCATGGCTAAGATGCTAGGCGCGACCTGGGTTGATTAGTCAAAATGTTGTTTGCTAGGAAGTGAAATATTGCAGCATAGCATTTGCTTTCAAGATGGAACTCATATATTTGTATCGACAGAATTGCGATCTTCATGTCAATATGATAAGTAAAAGGGCAACACTGAATTTCAAAAAAGAAAACCAATGGTCCCTGACTATCCAGAGCTTTGCGTCTTTTTTCTTTTTTACTGACTTACGTTTTGTATTTATGACTAGCAGGAGAGCAAGTCAACGTTATGCTAATAACTTCCTTATAAATATTACTTTCATCCGTGCCAATTTATTATTTTATTTGATTTTTGATTATCAAATTAACTCAACTTTGACTATAAATATAAACTCATTATTTCATTATTTTGAAAAAGTGAAAAATACATATAGAAGTAGATTGAACATATTTTCTAATAATATAATTTTTATAAATATTTTCAATAATGTACCATGTGCAATTTTCAGTCAAAGTTAGATCAATTTGACCGCAAAAAATCAAACAGGACACATAAATTGGGACGGAGGGGTATAAAATATTAACTCTTAGCAAATTAAGACATGGTTTTATATCTTAACTCCCACAATAACCCATAAACTCAATCCCTTATTATTATTATAATAATAAATTTGGAAAGATATGGGCAAGAACTAGAACAAAGAGAGATAAAAAAGTGGAAGAAATAGTGAGAAACAAATTTTTTATTAATAAAAGTGATATAAGGGAGGGCTAGTAGTTCTTTAAAGATAAGGTATGGATGTGATATCTTAGTAATTTAAGGAAATACTGAGATACTGTTGGAGCATAATTTTGTGTCAAATTCCTTATAATTGGACTTAAGAGCTTATATAAAGAAGTTGTTGAACTTACTCTTATGAGAGCCTCTAAAGGGACGGGTTACATTTAAATTTATATACTCTTTTTTTAAATATTGATATGAAGTTGGTCATGTCCTCGTTGTTGTGGACTCCATGTGTCTAAACGCTAGAAAAAACGCAAATTAAACTCATGAGATAATCAATAGTTTTATGAAAGAGATTAAACTAGATTATAAACAAGAGATGAACGATAATACAAGTTACCACACTATTTTATTGATTACTTTGAATAGTAAGGATAAGATTGTTATTCTGAACATTCGAGATGCAAGTATCTCCTAAGCAACACAGAAAAGATTACAACTAGGGTTGCACGTGGGTTGGGTTGGGCCGGGTTACAACATTTTACGACCCAACCCAATTAGTTCGGCCTAAAAAATTATCAACCCATTAACCCCTGAGTAATTAATATTATGACGGGTTGGGTCGGTTTGGGTTACTTTAATCGGGTTGAACAAGAATATAAAATAAGTCCATAAAAGTTGAAAACATGAAATATAGTCTTAACTTACATATTACAGTCATCCGAAATATTACAGTCATTAAATTAAACTCCATAAGTCTTAACAGAAGCAACTGAGAAAATAATTTAAACAATAGCTATTTCTCGTTTCGAATAAAAAGTTTAAACTGGTGGAAAATCAATCATCAATAACATTGATGATCTTGGTCATTGTCTTCTAAGTTGATGGAGCACTGTCCTTCATTTTGCCTTCTTTATCTACAATATTCAATAAATAATCTGTATTAACAACAAATTATAAAAAATTACTAAAGCAGAAGAATACTAGATAAATTAAAATTTACAATATATTTTACCTTCTTCAAGCTCAAGCAACTCATAAGAATGACTTTCATCCAGAAACTTATTGAATTTTATCTTGTCATGGCTGCCCTTTAACCAGCTTTGAGTGCATACCAGTGCCTCTACCATTTTTGGGCTCAAAGAACTCCTAAATGGATCCAATATACGCCCACTCGTGCTAAACGCGGATTCTTAAGCAACACTTGATACAGGAATAGCAAGTATATCTTTGACAATCATCATTATTGCCCATGGCTGGAACATTAGAAACATGAGCATTTGGGGCAGCGGTTGATGCGGTTTTTTGTGAAGTGTTTTGAGGGATGGTTAGCACAGGATTAGGGGCAGAAGTAGCAGGAGTGAAATAATTTTCCATTTATTTGATTCTGAAGAAACAAATATAGATAAAATACAATAATCACACACTATAAAATATAAAGCATATACAAATTGCATATAATAGACCAGTTTCATGTTTGTGTAATTGTGTGTGCCTGGGGAATGTACAAAATACAAATCACATATAATAGAGCTAAATCACATGCAAATCACATATAATAAACATAAATCATATAAAAATCATATGGAATAGAGCTAAATCATATACAAATCCCGTGAAATAGAGCAGATTCATGTATGTGTTGATTCTTGACTTTATGTTTATGGTCTATACAAGAAACGAAGAGAATAAGAAACTTACAATTTACAAATAAGCGGAAAATGTAATGCATTCGAACTCGCAAATAGCAATCTGGAAGAAAAGGTAAGAACTATTGAACTAAGAACGCGGCTGCTATAAAATTAGGGTATAATAAGTTAATAACATCGTTACTTACTGTGTTAGAGGAGGGGAGGGGTTGTAAATGGGCTGGGCCTAGAATAAGTCACCGGGTTGGGTTGGTTTGGGGTTCTAAATAATTAAACTCTAACCCAACCCATAATAATCGGGCCAATTAAAATTCAACCCATCACTGTTTCGGTTTGGGACGGTCCGGTTCATTCGGCCCAATATAGGGTTGGGTTGGGTCGGGTCATTCGGTTTTAACAAACCATGTGCAGCCCTAATTACAACTGATTGATAAGATAAACCTAATTTCTTTTCTCGATCCCCATTTATGTTTCTTTTGGTTAATTCCACTTTTACCCTCTTCATTCAACTCCCTATTCTTGGGCCGGACCATTTGTTCGTTTCTTCGCCCGGACCATATCCTGAAGGTGAAATTGGCAAATTGTTGTTGGATGGCACTTGTCTCTTCCCACGTAGCTTCGTATTCGAGAAACCGCTTCTAGTACAAAAGTACCTCTTGTATACCCTGAAGTTATCGAACTTCTAACAACTGCTCGGGTTCAACACATAATTCCAAATTAGGAGATAACTGAGCTAGTATTGTGGGAGTAGCAGGGTTTCAGTTGCGAGTCCTGATATAATGTATGTATTTTGCTTGATACCAGAAACTCCAGTTTAATCGATGCCTGCCTAATTATCTATATCACAGGAAAAGGTCCATGGTATCTTGCAACGGGCTTTTTAAAGGGTCTCCTTGCCAACGAACATTGGCGATAAGGGGATGTAACTTGAAAAACACTAATTCTCCTGACTGAAACTCCATATTCCTGCATTTTAATCTGCTGCCAACTTCATAACATTATGTGTTGCGAACAAAATCAGTTGTAACTCATCTCCAAGCAGTCACGCTCATGTAAGGCATTTTCTAAACTGCCCATGGGAGTTTGTCTAGGACTGATGTGGACCAGTTTTGGGGGTTCACAACCATACACCACTTGTAACGGACTAAATTTATCAGAGGAATACGGAGTAATATTGTATGAGTATTGTTGTGCAAGACATGCCTGTACTATAACAAGACTAAGTCAAATTGACAACCCTAAGTAAGTTGTATGGTAATGTATGTTTGTATTGTGTATTGTAACACTTAAATTTGTAAAAATATAAATAGACTAGAGTGGAGTATTTTTCTGTAAATAGTCTCAAGCCTTAGAATACGCTCTGGAAGAAGATCATGAAGATCATACTTCAGAGAAAGTATGAAGAAGTTTGGAGTTGAATAAATCTGTGTTGTGAAAAACATTCTAAGTCAAGAATTATACAAGTCACAGATTTTGTGTTATAGACAAGTCATTCGAGAACTCCAGAATGACTTATCGAGAAGTCAAGAAAAGCTACTAGAGAACTCAGAGATATCGACAAGCAAAATTGAAGACATAAAGAATGGAGATATCGACAAGTCATTTCTTCACTAGAGAACTCAGAGTTATCGATAAGCCAATATGTCAGTAGAGAACTCAGAGTTATCGATAATCCAAAGTGAAGACATGAAAATGAGAGATCTCGACAGGCAAAATTCTCTTATAGAGAACTCAGAGACTTGGATAAGTCAAAACAACTATATAGTGATGAGAGATCTCGATAATCCATTATACTTATCGAGATGTCAAGTTCTCTATATACCAAACTAGAGATCTCGAGGCAAAACTCCAAGTACAAAGTGCAGACGAGTTAAATATCCAAGATTATCAATCAATAAACAATCCAATCAGTTGGATTCATGACAAGTCTAGAAAAAGCAGTTTGAAGAGTACAAGATCAAAGGACAAGATTAACTGGCAAAGTAAAGTCACAGGTGTGCAAGATTAGCAAAGATACACTAAGCCAGAAATAGAAAAATTTGGTTATCCAAAAATAGGGTTTAGTACATGCTATTGCATACTGTGTAATAACCAGTGTTTACTATTCTATAAAGTAAACACTGGATGCTTTGTTTTAGGAGTAACAATTTAGATAAAAAATCTTGTATTCTCTCAAGCAAGAAGCTAAGCTCTTTACTAACAAAGAGCCTAGAAATTTTGTAGCAAGACATTCTTAATTTTAATATAAAATTAAGTGAGTTTTGAAAGATCTGTGTTCACTATTGTTATATGTTTAATTTCAGTATTAACACATTTCACTACAAGGTTTAATTTACTTTGTTCACCACCATAAGCAAATCAAGAAAAGTAGAAAAACACAAAAACACATTCACCCCCCCCTCTGTGTGTAATCCATTACCTAATAAGTGGTATCAGAGCAAAATCTGAAAGTAAACAGATTCAAGATCTTGGAAGAATGAATACACAGAAACTCAGTACCATCAAAATCCCTACTTTTGATAAAACTAACAACACTCTACGGAAGAAGAAAATGTTGTTGTTTGTCAGGATGGCCAATCCACTATACATTCAGATTCTCAAGAATGAGCCTTTCACTCCTATGGTAAGAGTTGAGGAATCTACAGATGGAGACATGGTCATTCCAGCTCATTATGCTCCTAAAGATCCTTCGGAATATACTGAGCCTGAGAAAGATAAAGTTTCCCTAGATAGTGGCTTGCAGCTAATCTTAATAGAGTCACTTGACAATGTAATGTACAATAACATTGTCAACTGTGACACTGTTAAGCAGATCTGGGAAAAGATAGAGATAATTTGTGAAGGCACTGAGGAAGTTAGGTCAAATCAAAGAAGGATACTGATTCACAGTATGTGGGTTTCATGGCTTAGCCAAAGGAAAACATTATTGATGTGTTTGAAAGGTTTAACAAGCTGATTAATGACTTGCAGCTACATGATAAATATTATGAAGCTGAAGAAGTGAACTTGAAGTTTTTGCTCACACTCCCTGACCATTTGGAACAGAAAATTTCAGCAATAAGAGAAGGAAGAGACTTGAGCAGATTGACTCTGGAAGTTCTATATGGAATCTTAAAAATATATGAATTAGAAATGATTCAAAGGAAATCATTAAGAGCCGGTCAAGGGCATGTTGTAGATAGTTCAAGTGCTCTTATTGTTAATGAAATCCAGACCTCTAACGATGAGCCAAGATTCCAGACTCCAAGTGTCTCAACTAGTGAGCAAAGAAACAATGATTTACAGGAACAAGTCATACTGAAATTGAAAGAAGATGAGTTCTACACCATGGATGAGCTTGATGAGCTAGATCAGTTAATGACCTATCTGGAAAGAAAGTTCTCTAACATTAGAGTAAAGAAACTAAGATTCTTCAAGGGAAAAGGACAATCATTCAACAAAGACAACAACTGGAAAGGAAAAGGGAAGTACACACCTGATAGCAAAAATGGCTACAAAACTGGATTTATTGACAGATCAAAGATAAGGTGCTATAACTGTGATGAGCTAGGCCATTTTTCTATAGAATGCAGGAAACCCAAGAAAGCAAAGAAAGACAAAGCTTATCTTGAACTGGAAGCAAAGTATGAAGCTCTTCTGAAGAAACAGTAAGGCAAAGCCTATATTGCAGAGGGAAATAGTTGGGATGATTCTGATAATGATGAAGATGAGGAAGTTGGAAATTATGCATTTATGGCCTTGGAGCAAGGAGAGTCATCCTCATCAAAAATACAGGTACCAACTCTTACCACCATTGATTTAAATGTAAATCAATATAAGAAAATTGTTGAAAAGATGAGCACAAAAATGTTTCACATTCATACAAGTATGGTTGCTGCTAATGAAGAGGTTCGCAAACTGACAAAGATAAATGAAAAGCTTGAAAATGAGAAACAAGAAACTGAATTGTTGATGGTAGAGCTTAAAACCGTGAAACAAGGAAATGCATATTTGAAGAACAAGCTCAAGTGTGCAAATGAGATTGAAGCAGTGTTAAGGGAGAAGCTAGAGAAGAATGAAGTTAAATTGAAGTCCTTCAAGAATGCATCTGAGTTGGTTGAACTATATCATGAGAAAAACAAACCATGTGCTAACATAGCTATTGGATTTGATTATGAGTTCTTGAACAACAAAAAGAAAGTTGTAGATGACAAAGACAAGAGCATTACCGGTGAAGATGTTCCAGTAATACTGAGAAAAGTAAAGTCACCTATGTTCAAGGCTGGAGGAATCAACTTTAGTAAAAATGAGTTGATCATCAAACAGGAGCTAGCAGATGAAGATGCTGCAAAGACAAGTGAAGAAAGCTCTCGTGTTACTGAAGTTAAAATGAAGCTCATGGATAACCAAGATTCCAAGACACATGTTAAGGAAACAAAAACTGAAGATGCAAGAAAGAAGAAGAAGAATATAAATGGGAAGATTGGAATAAACAAAAGCAATAATTTTTCTTATGTTGCAGATGCTCCAAGGAAGAAATGTGAAAAGTGTGGCTTTGTGAATCACCTAACTTATCTTTGTAAAAAGATGGTTAGCAAGCTAGTTGAGGGAGCCTGCAAGTATAATGAAGCCAAGGCAAATGATCCATATTCATTTTGTGACAAGTTTGACTGCATTCCCTTTAATCTAAAAGTAATGAAAAGTTGCCATAAGCTGAGAGTTGATCTCAAAGATGTCAGTATTGGATCTACAACTTCAAGGGAGAATGCACAAACATCTGTGAATACTATTCTTTCTGAGACTTCTGACTCTACTTCTGCTAAATCAGTTAACAAGAAGAAAGTACCCAACACTGCTTGGGTTACTAAACACACTTAATAATCATTGTGTGCAGGGAAAAATGAAGAAGGTCATATGGATCATAGACAGTGGATGCTCCACGCATATGACAGGTGATAAGGCTCTGTTATCACAATTTGAGGAGAAGGCTGACCCTTTGGTGACCTTTGGAGACAACAGCAAAGGATTCACAATGATATATGGCAAGATTGTTTCTGGAAATGTTGTCATTGATGATGTAGCATTGGTAGCTGGTCTTGAAGTAAATCTTCTCAGTGTCATCCAGTTTGCAGACAAAGGTTTTAAAGTTCTATTTGACAGAGAAGAATGCATCTTCATCAGCAAGAAAACCAATGAAGTTGCTCTAAAGGGAGCAAGGAAAGGAAGCCTGTTTGTTACAGACTTGGACTCAATAAATGAGGATGGAATTTGTTGATTCTACATAAACGCATCTGTAGAGCAAATCAAGTTATGGCATAAGAAACCCTCACATCTAAACTACAAAGCACTCAACACTCTGATCAAGAAAGTGTTGGTGAGAGACATGCCAAAATTAGAGTTTGCTCAAATTGAAGTCTGTGAAGCCTGTCAGAAAGGAAAAATAAAAAGATCAAGTCACAAGTAAACAACTGTGAATTCCATAAGTGCACCATTGCAACTTATTCACATGGACTTGTTTGGGCCAGTAAATGTCTTATCACTTTCAAGAAACAAATATGCACTTGTGATGGTGGATGATTTCTCAAGATATACTTGGGTAGAATTTATGCACTATAAAGATGAAACCCCACACATCATAATTGAGCACATAAAGAAGATAGAAAAACAAGTTGAAGATCAAAAAATGTGTAAAGAGATTGAGAATTGATAATGGGACAGAATTCAGAAATGCAACATTAAATGAATTCTGCAAAAACAAAAGCATTGTTCAAGAATTCTCTGATACTAGAACACCTCAAGAAAATGGGGTAGTTGAGAGAAAGAACAGAACATTAGTAGAAGTTGCAAGGACAATGCTGCAAGATGCCAAGTTACCAACTAGTTTTTGGTAAGAAGTTGTTAATACTGCATGCTACACTCAAAACAGATATCTCATTAACAAGATTCATGGAAAATCACCTTACTCAATCATGTCTAAGAGAAAGCCTACTTTAAAGCATCTTCATGTGTTTGGAAGCAAGTGTTACATTTTAAAAGATAACTCTGAATATGTAGGAAAATTTGACTCAATGGTTTTTGAAGCGGTTTTTCTGGGATATTCATTGGAGAGAACTGCCTACAAGGTCTATGTAATTGATCAAAAGAAAATCATGGTGAGAAAAGATGTGACTTTTGATGATGACAAGTGTCCAGGCTTGGAATTCCTTGATGATAATGAAGCTGAAGCCCTTACATTTGAAAATCTCAAATTTAACAGTGATTCTGATGAAGAAGCTGAAGTCAATGCACAACAGATGATGAATGAAGAGTCTACTGAACAGGGAAATCATGGAAATGGAAGCTCATCTCAAACACATGAATTTTATAGCACAAACTCAAGGGGAGAAAGAGAAGAAGGGTCTACTAGTCATACCAATAATGAAGAAAATGATGAAGGCACCAGTCAACAAATTCACACCAGAAAATGGGATAGGAGTCACAATCCAAATACAATAATTGGTGATCCAAATGATGGTGTAAAGACTAGAAGTAAAACTGCTAATGAGTGCCTACATGCATGCTTTCTGTCTCAAGTAGAGCCTAAGAAAACTGAAGAAGCTCTAATGGATCCTAATTGGATATCTGTCATGCAAGAAGAGCTTAATCAGTTTGAAAGAAACAAAGTTTGGGAGTTAGTTCCTGCACCAAAGAACAGAAGTGTAATTGGAACAAAATGGGTGTTCAGGAAAAAGATGGATGAAAATGGTATAGTTACCAGAAACAAGGCAAGGTTGGTTGCAAAAGGCTACTCACAGGAAGAAGGAATTGATTATGATGAAACTTTTGCTCCAGTTGCAAGACTTGAAGCAATAAGAATTTTTTTAGCATTTGCTGCACATTCAAATTTCAAAGTGTATCAAATGGATGTCAAGAGTGCCTTCCTAAATGGTGAGTTAGAAGAACTAGTTTATATGCAACAGCCACCTGGCTTTAAAGATCCATAATTTTCAGATTTTGTGTACAAGCTACTCAAGGCTCTATATGGACTAAAGCAGGAACTTAGAGCTTGGTATGATACATTATCGGAATTCCTACTTAAACATGGTTTTACTAGAGGTACCTTAGACAAGACTCTCTTCTATAAGAAGCATGGTGATGATATGATCCTAGTTCAGATCTATGTGGATGATATTATCTTTGGTTCTACAAATGAAAAGTTTTTCCAAAGATTCTCTAAGCTTATATAGAGTGAATATGAAATGAGCATGATGGGGGAATTAAGTTACTTTATTGGACTTCAAGGCAGTCAAAGAAATGATGGGATCTTCATCAACCAAACTAAGTATATTAAAGATTTATTGAAGAAGTTTGGCATGGTTGATTGTTCACATGTTTCTACACCTATCTCTACAGCAACAAAGTTGGATGAAGATAGAAAGGGAAAAAGTGTGGATATTTCAAGCTATAGAGGAATGATTGGATCATTGCTTTACTTAACTGCAAGTAGATCAGACATCATGTTTGCAACATGTCTATGTGCAAGATTTCAAGCCAATCCAAAAGAATCACATTTGATGGCTGTTAAGAGAATTTTCAGGTATTTGAAGGGGACTCCAAACTTGGAATTATGGTATCCTAAGGGAACTGGTTTTGAAGCTGTTGGATACACAAATGCAGATTTTGCTGGATGCAGGGTTGACAGAAAGAGTACTAGTGGAAGCTGTCAATTTCTTGGACAAAGACTTGTATCATGGCATAACAAGAAACAACCATCTGTGTCAATTTCCACAGCTGAAGCAGAATACATAGCTGCTGGAAGTTGTTGTGCTCAAGTGCTTTGGATTAGAAATAAGCTAATGGACTATGGCCTAGTGTTGCACAAAATTCCTATTATGTGTGATAATACTAGGGCTATATCTATACTGGCTAATCCAGTTAATCATTCTAGGACAAAGCACATTGATGTAAGGTACCATTTTATTAGAGAACATGTTGCAAATGGTACCATTGAGCTCATTTTTGTTCCAACAGAAAAATAATTAGCTGACATTTTTACTAAACCTTTGGATGAAGCAACTTTCACTAGACTTGTAGGTGAAATTGGAATGTTAAATTCTTCATCCTAAGGCAAGAACTCGGCTAATATGTTGCAGCAGATTAATTTTTAATAAATCAAAATTAATTTGATTTTATTAGAAATTAAATGAAATATGAATTATAAATATTTCAGAAATCTCTGCATATTTATTTTTCAAAAATAAAAATTTAGCTTGGAATTTTTCAATTCTAAGATATTGTCAAAATGTTAATTTACATCTTCAATATGTAAAATAAACACAAGAAAGAATCAAAATAACCAAAAGCATATAGAGAACTGAGTTCTCGATAACTCTAATTGACTTATCGACAAGTCATTTTAAGACTCCTCGAGTGAGTTCTCGATAAGTCAATTTTCTGACTTCTCGAGGGACTTCTCGATAAGCTTTATTATGACTTATCGATAAGTCATTGTAGAGTTCTCTATAAGTGTTAAATCACATCTACAAATAATTTAGACTTATAAATAACTCAGAACTGAAATAATTTAAAATTCAAAAAATTATTTTGGTAAATTGCTCTTGATAAATTTATTCTAAATTTATTTAGATTTATTCAAATAAAAATTAGAATTAATTCAGTCCATTTTAGGACAGACTGAGTATTTACTTGACATTTCGATAAGTTAATTTTAGTTCTCTAAAAGAGTTAATTAGAATGACTTCTCGATATGTAATTCCTTTTAAAAATGACTTCTTGATAAGTTTACTCCAAACGTCTATTTTTGAGTCCTCGATAAGTCATTTTCTTTTACTAAAAATACTCAGACATCTCGATACATATACTTACGCCTTCGAGAACTCTAAGTGACCTAGCTTTTTCAATTCAAAGTCGATTTCTCTCTCATTTCAAACCCTTTCTCACTAATTTTTCTTACCCATTCACTCTTACTCAACAACAATGGCACTCTATTGTTAGAGCTACAATCCCAGAGAAAGGAACCAACTATCTCGCTTTTTCTGATGTTAATCAAGCCCCTGACAGTTTCAAGGGGTTTGTGAAATTTCTGTCTAAATCCTATCTTGCAGGTGCTTTAACTGTTAACCTAGTCCTATACTTGGATGTTCTGCATGAGTTTTGAACAACAGTTGTGGTGAGAACTGTTACGAATGATAACTCTGTATCTTTGGTGATAACTTGCACAATTGGAGGCCAACAGATATAGTTCAATGAGCAAGATGTGAATGCAGCTTTGGGTCTTTCAACTACAAATCTAGTGGAGATGCCAACACAAGATGAGCTTGCTGAGTTCATGGACTTCATCAACTATGGTGGAAGAATCAACCTGGAAAGCTTGAATAGAACAAACCTAAGAAAGGAATGGTCCTTTGTGTTTGATTCTATAATAAGGGCCTTCACATGCAGGAAGACAGGATATGATAACTTCTCAAGTGTGGTGCAGAAGCTGGTGTTCTCAATAGCCGATAACAGACACTTGAATGTTGGACTATTGATCCTGGAAAAACTTGCCACCAGGCTAACTATGCCCCAGTCTGCTAGAGGTAAGAAAATTTTCTTTCCTAGATTTATTATGTCTACTTTAAATCATAAAGTAATAGACATACATTTGTTGAATGGTACAGATAGCACTAAAATAGGCAATTGTAAGCAAATCCTCAAGTGTTGCCCCTTTCAAGTGACTTGGTTCTAGAAACCTTGCTCACCACCCAGACACCAAATTCAGATATTGAGAGGCTACTAGCTGGGGTAGACCTTGATGACACCATCAAAAATATGGAGAATTTATCAATTTTTACTAAAGACCCCATGATGGTTAAAAATGCACCTTCATGTGCAAATCAGCCTTCACATACTATAAGGTTTGAGGGTAGTTCTCCTGAGGGGGAGCTATCTAAATCCTCTCCAATTCAATTGGAGGTTCCTGTTCCAGGAACAACTCCCCTCAAAACCCTAGCAGAAATTGCATTAGAAATTGATGCTAGGAGTACAATTACCAATGACCCCGCTATGAGAGAGGAAAGTTTATCACATTCATATGACAGTTCTTTTCAAGAAGCACAAGGATTTGAGACTGGTGTGCATGACAGTAACCCAGTCAAATCCCCTCCAATTCAATTGGAGGTTCCCACTACAAGTGAAGGAAAACACACTGTCATAACCACAGAGCAATCTGTAAGTCAAATTGTGACTCCTGTCACAGGTGGTTCTGACCCTACACACCAACCCTCAACAGCCACATCTCATCTCCCAGTGGCTCCAAAAAACTGCAGATCAACCTTCAACAATTAAAGATCTTAGAGTTGATCAGCTTGGAGGCCTTGCCCAAATTTCTCAACAGCTGCTCACATCCAATATGTCAAATTAGGACTACCAAGCTATCATGCTCACCTACCAGACAGATGTTGAAGAAAATCAAGCTAAAATTATTGATGAAGCTGGTCAAGATGCAAACTGTGATGCTTGGCTAGATAAAGAATTTTCTATTGAAATGGATGATATGCTAGCTAAGTTCAGGGAAGAGTATATCACTATTCTGGGAAGCAATGCTAGATCTCTAACTCCTCAGGAAGTGTATGATGACATCAATGATGTATACAAGGCTCAAATCAAGGCTTTACACAACTTTGGAAAAGCACTTCGAATCACATTGACTGTGAAGGGTTTTAGCACATAAACGCAACGAAAACATAAATTTAAATCTTAAAAAAAATGAAACCCTCTGCAGGATCCATGCAAAAAATAATATTTAATTCGTAGTTCTGTATATTTACCTTAAGAAGCTTTACGTTAATGGAAAGATGGAGGTCTTTAATAGCGATCCAAGAACGATGAACGGAAATCCCTATCAGCTGCTCCACAAGTGTGAAGCACTCCACCGGTATCCACCAAGAGTACAATGTGATGGAGGAGGAAGAGGTTGAGAGAATTAGTTGCCTCCCTCTTATTCTACTTTAGAATTAGGGTTAATTATTTGGGTTGAGGCAAATAGGGTTTATAATAGTATATTTATAGGAAAAAATTTCAGCTGAAAATTTTCTATAAAATATTATTATTATTATTAACCCTTTAATTGATTATTCTTATTAACCAATTAACTAATAATTAAAATACCTTTTAATCATTAATCCCTTTTCTAAACACTTTAGAAAAATAATTCTCTCACTTAATTTAATTTCCAAAATTAAATTCTTAATTAATAATTAATTAAATCTTATTTAATCAATTATTAAATCTTCTAATTAATTATTTATTTCATAAATAAATAATTACCAGCCATTATTAATTAATTCCTCCACCATTAAATCATTCTCTTTTATGGTGTGACCATGTAGGTTCACTATTAAGCCGGTAGTAGAAATAAATAATAATAAAACTATTTCATCATTATTTATATAAATTCTCTAATTCATTAAATATGATTAATTAATAAGTTAATCATATTTATTCTACATCGTGAGGGATACTTCTCAGCATATCGCGACTATCCGGATAATACGAATTCACTGCATAGAATACCAAGAACCTATTCAGTAAGTAGTTACCGTACAATCAATTCCTTCTACCCTGCAATGTCACGATTAAATACAAGGCATGGAACTTGTGTCAAGCCTATCTTATTTAATCATTTGCTTTCCCATTCACTATGCTTAGTTCTATTTAATGTAAATTAGAAACTCCTTTCTAATTTCATTCACTCTGGCCAGAGATTCCTGAACTAGCATAAGTGGATCAGCATTGAACATTCTCTTCCTTCACTGGAAGGGGTAGATCCTTTATTGATCATACACTATATTCGTGTACAAATTCCTATACCCAGTAGAGCCCTTATAATTGTCCCTGGAGACTAAGAACTAAGCCAAAGCATAGTTCAGTGTACACAAGATGACTATGATGACCTCAAGTCTAAGGATACTTGTACAACTATCACTATGTGAACAACTGCTGACACGTGAGTGAACTCCATCAGTTATTCAGCTGTGTGAGTCATGTTCAGTGAACTTATTATATAATAAGAACCTACATACTAGCTATAGTGTGACCACACAAATGTCTATGAGAACAGACATCCTTCATAATGAAGCAAGCATAGTATGCACCGATCTTTGCGGATTACTAATTATCAGTTAGTAATCCTACGACCAAGAAATATTTAAGTTTAGAGTTATCATCTTTTAGGTCTCATTATTATGATCTCATCATAATCCATAAAAAGCTTTACTCTAAACTATGGTATATCTTATTTAAACACTTAAATAGATAAAGCCTGCAATAAAACCAAAAAAGTCTTTTATTAATATCAATAAAATCAAAACAGATTACATAAAAGTTATTCCTAAATCATCATACATGATTGGACTTAGGACACATCTCTTTCAGACTGGACATCAAGATAAAATAATGAAGATGGTGAGGGAAAAGATGGATCAAATCATTCCTTCTCAAACTGAAATCAAGAACAAATTCATAACCTTTGCTGGCCAGATGTCAAGGCATGATCTCAGTGGAATGTAAATAAGTGTCAAGAACCTCAAGACCTCATTTGTGGCCTTTAATGAACAAGTTCAAAATCACATCATTCACTCTAATGACACAAGACTGAAGCTGGATCAAATGCACTCTAGCAGATACACTCCTTCAGCCTTGCTCATGGATGAAATCAAGAAGGTTGTACATTACACTTTTGGGGTTTCTACTTCCTCAACATCTCAATCCTCCTCCACACTACAAGTTCAAGAACTGCAATATCAAGTTTCTTCTCTCAAATCTTCCAATGACTTACTAAGTGCACAAATTCAAGCTCTTACATCCTTGGTGCAGAGTCAACAAACAGATATCAAAACCCTGGTGGACTCTCACAAGCATCTCCAAATACAGAATTCTGTTGCTTTGGGAGCCATCATGGGGAAGCTCAACATACCACTGCCCTCACTACCTGAATAAATAAGGCCAGAATTACCAACTCCTCTACCCATGCCTGTCACCAAGACTAAGGGGGAGATTGAGGCTAGGATTCAACAATCCAGGGATGCTAAATCTAAGTCCAAAGAGCCTATTCAGGTTGGCCAAAACTCTTCACAAACTCAACATATTCAAGATGTAGGAAAAGAAAGACTTATCAAGGCTGCAGAAAGACAAAATCAAGATCAAGAATTCAGTGAACTTCTTGCAATCCTGAGTATGTCTCTTAAAAATAACTTCATCACATAGAAAAGAGCATTTTCCAAGACTATCAACTCTATCAGGGTAGTAGTTGTGAATGTTGAGGACTATCTATAGAAGAGAATTGGTGTTAATATCAATGATGGTGGTGTGGATAGATGCCTTCAAGTCTTTCTCTCAAATCTCAGAACTCTAAGGGCATCTGAGCTAGATGTTGTGATTGATAAAACATGTAGTCATCACAGAGGACACTCAACTTCTTCATGAGCTCAGAGATGCACAGATAACAGTTTTTCCTGAAGCCTATTTATATCCAAGCAAGGGGGTGTCCTACATCTGCTCACAAACCAAGAAAAATAAAATCTTCAATGTTCCCAATAACTGTGTGAGAGGGAATATGAGGCTGGTCATGACTCTTCAATCTGATTTGAAGTATAAAAAGACCAAGAAAATTGAAGATGAGGAAATGATCAGGATTCTTGAAAGGTATCTAGTAAATGTTGAAATCATGTTGCCACCTACTCAGTTTAATCTAAGAAATGACAAGGATGATGATGAGCAGAAACATGATGAATAAAAATCTTCTGGCTCAAATCCAAGTCAATCATCAAGAGCAAGTGACAGCAAGGATAAGAAGCAGGATGAAAAGAAGAATGACGACAAGAAAGGAGAAGCAAGAAAATGCAAGATGGCTCAGAAACTCACCAATAATCCCTACATATCCAAATGACACAATCTCAACCTAGCAAATCTCTTAGCTCAAACACTCAACCATCTCTCACCTCAAAGCCAAAATTTCTATACAAGCCAACTGCAAATTCACTTCTCAAAATCCCAATCAGTACCACTAAAACCAGCTTGAAGAAAATCACAAACGTACCTTCATATAAACCTCCAATCAAGAGATACTTTAAACCTGTTGGAAGAAAAGCAAAGTCATTGTCAGTTACTGAGAGATCATTATGGAACTGATGATCAAACTGACTTTCTCCCACTAAATTGGTGCTTCACAGATGAAGAATATTTTCAATAGTTGGCTGAAGAAATAGTCAGAGTCTGGGTTGTATCATATACAAAAGTCAGAATTTATTATGATGATGGTTCTTTCACTCTACTGGGCAGCAATCTAATTTACACACTTTCAACCACAGAGTTTAAAAGAGTGATCATTCTAATGAAGGATAAGGATATTATTACAAGATTCTGGAAAGCTGTGTATTGTGTATGGTTACAAGAAAGAGATGAGAAAATTGCAAAGGCAAAAGATGAGAAGGAAGAAAGAGATAGGAAATATGTTGAAGAACTTGCAAGAATGGAAAAGAGATCAAATGAGCTTAAAACAAAAGGGATGAGCTGACTCTCCAAGGATGAACATTTTTTGAACATAAAAGTTGGCAGATTCTCCAAATTTAGAGCAAAATATCTAAATGGTTATTCATTGGATGAGTGGCTCAAGCTTGTGGAAGCCTTAAGGGGAAATAAGATCTTAGAAGAAATGGAAGTTTTGATAACTCTAAAGGATCTCATTAGAAAAGAGCCAGACTATGAGAACTTTATGTAATGAATTTCCTGTTAAAAATTCTATAACCTCTCAATGATAAGTACTGCATTTATGTCACTATTTTTTATAAAGTTTAATTGTTCATTGTAGCTTGAGGTTAGTCTTGTTAACATGCATGAATTTGTGATAAGCAATCTTCTCACAAATTGGGGGAGATTATTG
Organism: Apium graveolens; assembly: GCF_009905375.1. NCBI lineage: Eukaryota > Viridiplantae > Streptophyta > Magnoliopsida > Apiales > Apiaceae > Apium > Apium graveolens. The sequence goes on from NC_133657.1 coordinate 50,583,559, forward strand.
TGCAAAACATGCCTGTACTATAACAAGACTAAGTTAAATTGACAACCCTAACTAAGTTGTATGGTAATCTATGTTTGCATTGTGTATTGTAACACTTAAGTCTGTAAAAATGTAAATAGACTAGAGTGGAGTATTTTTCTGTAAAAAGTCTCAAGCCTTAGAATACGCTCTGGAAGAAGATCATGAAGATCATGTCTCAGAGAAAGTATGAAGAATTTTGGAGTTGAATAAATCTGTTTTGTCAAAAATATTCTGAGTCAAGAATTCTACAAGTCACAGATTTTGTGTTATAAAGAAGTCATTCGAGAACTCCAGAATGACTTATCGAGAAGTCAAGAAAAGCTACTAGAGAAATCAGAGATATCGACAAGCAAAATTGAAGACATAAAGAATGGAGATATCGACAAGTCATTTCTTCACTAGAGAACTCCGAGTTATCGATAAGCCAATATGTCAGTAGAGAACTCAGAGTTATCGATAATCCAAAGTGAAGACATAAAAATGAGAGATCTCGACAAGCCAAATTCTCTTATAGAGAACTCAGAGACTTGGATAAGTCAAAATAACTATATAGTGATGAGAGATCTTGATAAGCCATTGTACTTATCGAGATGTCAAGTTCTCTATATACCAAACTAGAGATCTCGAGGTAAAACGCAAAGTACAAAGTGCAGACAAGTTAAATATCTAAGATTATCAATCAACAAACAATCCAATTAGTTGGATTCATGACAATTCTACAAAAAGCATCTTGAAAGTACAAGATCAAAGGCCAAGATTAACTGGAAAAGTAAAGTCACAGCGTGCAAGATTAGAAAAGATACACTAAGCCAGAAATAGAAAATTTTGGTTATCCAAAAATAGGGTTTAGTACATGCTATTGCATACTGTGTAATAATCAATGTTTAATGTTCTATAAAGTAAACACTGGATGCTTTGTTTTAGGAGTAACAATTTAGATCAAAACTCTTGTATTCTCTCAAGGAAGAAGCTAAGCTCTTTATTAACAAAGAGCCTAAAAATTTTGTAGTAAGACATTCTTAATTTTAATATAAAATTAAGTGAGTTTTGAAATATCTGTGTTCACTATTGTTACACTACGCCATAGATGAACTATTTGCACATTTTTATATTGTGTTGCCTTTGAAAATGTTGTGATAGATATGAAATAATGGAGCTATCACAACACCCAGATTTTGGTGTTACTATAGGCACCAAGACATGTTGCTATAGCTCAATACAGTTATGGTGTTGACATAGATGTCTTCCCTATTGCAACCCACGAAGTCGTGTTGGCATAGACGATTAGATAATTTTTTTTAAATTTAACTCAAAATAAAATTTATCTTTAAAAATTAAGTGATTTGTTGGAAATTGTTTATGGAGTTTTATAGAAAGTAAATGCACGTAAAATTAATAAATTATTCATATTTTATAAATATCAATATATTTTATTTGAATATAAAACTAAATGACTATGCTTTATTAGTTTATAAATATTTATTAAAATTACTAAAATAATTTTTTACTTGAAGGGCGGCAAATGAAATTTTGGGGAAATATTAAGGGGGAAACAAATTGGGTCAAAACCCACTCTAACTTATCTCTTCATCACTGCATCGCCACATTATCAGGGTCTATAAGTTTTATCCGAATGAAGTAGCATTTTATATCTGATGCATTGTTCGATATTTTTCCCCCTATTGCTCTTGGAAGATCAACCTCGACGAGTCCGACAATTTAACAGGAAGCTCTCTGATGAAGTTGCCAAGGTTAAGACACATGAGCTGATGGTACTCCTCTTACCAGTGGTCGTAGCACTTAGACCATTTTTTATCTCTCTTCTATGTTATTTTCAAAGACTAGTATACTTTTGTGTTATCTTGCAAGTTTAGTTCTTAGCAAGAGTACTTGTATTTCTTAAGTTATATTTTGGTGTGATGGATTGTAATTGTTGGTTGGACAGAATGTAATGGTTGGATGTGTAGTTAAGACTGGTTGGATGAATTGAATTGGTTGTGAATGTTGTTGAATTTATGGGAAATCAAGTATTTGAAAAGTATATTTCAATTTTTTACAGTTCAGGTGTGGCAATAGCCTATTAGTATATTGCAATAGGGTGCTAATTTATGCATATAAATTTCTTTTTAGCAACATTAAAGGTGTTGCAATAGGTGAGTTGCCATAGATTATAGGGGCCCCATATGTCCTGCCCTTGTTCTGCCACGTGTCATGCCACGCCCTTGTCCTGCCACGTGTCATGTCACGTATCATGCCATGCAGGGCCCACTTTTTGTCAGTTAGTATACCTATTGCAACACCATGTCTATGTTGCTATACTCTTTAAATTCTGTTACAATTGATATCTATAGCAACCTATTTTACTATGTTGCTATAGATTGACACTGGTATAAAGTTAGATACCTATAGTGACGGTCTTAGATCCAACACCGAAAAAGTGTTGCAATAGACCCATTTTTGCCTATAGCAACATGATAGATGTATTCTGTAATTGAAGCTGTTACCTAGATCTTCAAAGTGTATAGAGAAGTCTGTATCAAAATGTAGAATGGCTTGTCGATATCTCCACTTCTCTACATGTGTAAATGCATTGTCGATATCTCCACTTCTCTACATGCATTTTGACTTGTCGATATATCCACTTCTCTACATGTGTTTTGACTTGTCAATATCTACACTTCTTCACATGTATTTTGATTTGTCGATATCTTCATTTCTCTACAGGATAAACTGACTTGTCGACATTCCACTTCTCTAGAGGCCAAATTGACTTCTCTATAAGTAAAGTGACTTCTCTACAAATGAAGTGACTTCTCTACAGGACAAATTAACTTATCGATATAGTTCTTGACATTCCTTGATCTATGACTTCTTGACATTTGACTTAGAACATTTTCCAATCTACAACATTATTCTACACCAAGCAGTTTATCTTCATTCGGAGGGATGCTCAGGATTAATCTTCTTCCAAAGATTTATTCCTAGTTTGTTGGTTGTTTACTGAAAAATACTCTAGTCTAGTCTATTCAAACATTTTTCTAGACTCAAGAAATACCATTACAGATTAAATAAAATTATAAGTCAACTAAATCTTAGGATTGTTAAAGTGATTTAGTCTTGTTATGTTAAGGCATGTCTTGCATAACAATCTCCCCCAATTTATGAGAAGATCACTTGTCATAAATTCATGACGGATAACAAGACTAATACCAAGCTAAACTGAAAAATAAATAGAAATACAAGGTAAAATCTTTTATAAATAAACGTCACTTAACAGTTACAATAAAAGTCGAGTTTACAAAATCAACTAAAATTTTCATAACCTGACTGAGACATAGTCAAGTCCTTAAGCCTTACAAGACATTCTAGTTCTTCGATGATCTCAGTTCCTCTATGTGCTTCCATAAGCTTTAGCCATTCAATTAATAAGTAATTGTCAAGATACTGAATTCTGGACCTTGAAAATCTGCGAGTCTTGATATTAAGAAATACACCATTTTCAGAAATTCTGCTCAATCCTCTAGCCTTCAATTCGTTTAATCTTTTCTCCAATCTTTATAACTCTAAAGACTTTTAATAAAATTTTCTTCTCTCTCATCCTCCTCCCTTTTCTCTTATTTCATCTCTATCTTTCAGCCTCTTAGTCAGTTCCACCTTTCTTAGTTTTGTGAACACATCATTCTCAGACATTAAGCTGATCACTCTCTCAAGTTCCACTATTGAGTAATTTTATAAGGTGATAAGTGAAATTTATATCCACTTAGAACGCTTTGTAAAGGCTCGAATTGGTGTTTTGTACTCAAGTTATTTGTGTTTTTGATGTGTTTTCGTAGTGTTTTGCATTTCAGGGCATATTCGAAAGAAGGAATGGATGCGTTAATATTTTATGCTTAAAAGAGTGTTAGGATGGAGCCTCGGTCCATTGCGCACAAGAAACCAGCACCAGAAGGTCAAGAAAGCAGAAAATCCAGTTTTCCCAGAAGCTCAGGGCGCCTGCGCTACACTTGCGAGCAGCTGCGCTCATTTGGCAGAAACTCAGGGTGGCATCGCTGCTATGTAGGGCGGCCGCGCTAGGTCGAATTTAAAGAATCCTGATTCTATTAGAAGATTGTTTTGCTGGGCTCCTGATCTGTTTGGGCTGGTATTTAAATACTTTTAAAAGACATTTTTCATAACGGAGAACAAGGAGATAGCAGCAAGAAGACCTAATAGCACAATACAATGGAGGAGAAGAAGATCTTGTTTTTACTTATGATTTTTTGCTTAAGTTGTAATCTTGGATGCTTGTTTTCTTTGTTGTTGAACCTAATACTCTTGTTAACGTACTTTGTTATTATTATTCAGTTATTTCAGACCTAATTTATCTTAGTTTATTTACCATGCTTTCATTGGAACCCATGGTGACGATGAGTTCGGTTATGAACTAATCGTTGTCATGGAATTCTAACGGATTTACTTATGGATTTCTATAGTTAATTTGTTTCAATATCTTGGTGTGTGGTGATTGATTGATATCCGAGTATTGGTTGTGCGTATTCGTCTTGTGTGCGTCGCGAACATATAAGATAGTTTGTTAATCTCTATTAAAGCGATAGTGAATATAGAGATTTAGAACTTGCCATGCTAGCATAGGTTCATGTATTTATTATGCATGATTAGTAGGTAATTTTAACCATCTTACCTGCCCTATGTAATCACGATAGATAACTTGTTCATTAAACCTTTATGTTATCAAATTCTATAGACATATAGGGTCTCAACATAATTGGTGTCTATTCAACTTTTATCTCTTTTGTGGATGTCTGGTAGTAGGGTATTCGTGCAACAAAAGTTGTCGTTTACTAGTTTTGTGTTATCTGATTAGTTGTCATCACCATTACATGCTAAGGTTAAGAACAATAACTTTGAATGAAGTATTTAATGAAGTTAGAATCCATTATTTGTCTCATATAGTTAATTCAATCACTTTTAATCTCTTAGTTATTTGCATGTTAGTTTAATCTTAGTTATAACCATCTCAACTTGTTATTGTCTTAGCATTGAGCGATGGCCATACCATTGTTGCATAGGTGCATAATCTTAAGTTAACCAAAAAGAGTCTCTGTGGGAACGAATCTGATTTGTATCTTATACTACTTGTGAACGCGCATACTTGCGTGTAATTTTAGCACGTATTTTCTCCCTAACAAGTTTTGGCGTCGTTGTCGGGGACTCGGTGTTTAATTTATTTTATGAGCTTGACATCAGTGGTCGTTAAAGTTCACTGACTCGGATATTGTATTTACTTGTTTACTTTGTGGGTGTTTCAGGTACTCTAGAGGGCGTGCATGCAAATGCGTTCTCAATCTCGTAAAGAAGCACTGGAAGGAGTTGAAATAGTTGAAGAAGTTTTTGAAGAAGTTGAGAAAGTTGAAGAAGAAGCGATCATTACAATGGGAGATCAAGCAGCGAATCTGAAGGTTTTGATGGATTACTCTCAACCAAATATTAATGACATTCATTCTAGCATTATCAGGCCAGCCATTGCGGCTAACACCTTTTAAATCAAGTCTAGCACAATTCAGATGATACAGAATTCAGTCCATTTTGGGGGTTCTCCAACGGAAGATCCCAACATGCACATTAGAGATTTCATCGAGATCTGCGACACTTTCAAGTTCAACAATATTTCTGAAGATGCTATAAAGATGAGGCTTTTCCCATTCTCTCTGAGGGATAAAGCTAAGTGCTGGTTACATTCTCTACCAGCAGGTTCTATCACCAAATGGGAGGATCTTGCTCACAAGTTTCTAACTAAATTCTTCCATATGGTGAAGACAGCGGCAATTAGAAATGCTCTCACTCAATTTGCACAGGAATTAGGAGAATCTTTGTGTGAGGCTTGGGAGCGCTACAAGGAGATGCTTAGGAAGTGTCCTCATTATGGCATGCCTGATTGGATGATCATCAATTTCTTTTACAATAGTTTGGGAGCACAGTATAGACCCATGCTCGATGCAACATCATGTGGAGTCTTATGGGCTAAGAGCTACGATGAAGCTTACAAGTTGATTGAACTGATGGCTGCTAATGAATACCAGAACCCAACTCTGAGACTACCTCAAGGCAAGGTAGCAGGAATTCTGAAAGTGGATACAACTACTGCTATAGCTGCTCAGCTCACGGCTTTAACGATGAAGGTGGATTCTTTGGCTAATTATGGAGTTAATCATATCACAAGTGTTTCTGAGCTTTATGCAGGTGCGCATAAAACTGAGCAATGTGCTATTTCTAGTGAATCAACTCAGTTTGTAAGAAACTTTCAGAGGTCGCAGTAACCAGCTCCAGCCACTTATCATTCCGACAACCGCAATCATCCTAACTGTTAGGAATATGTTGTGTACTTGATGATTAGATTAACAAAACACCTTAGTAGATTCAACTTAGTGTAGTTTGTAGCACTCGACGGATGATCAAATATAGTCCCGACGGATGACCATTTGACATCCATCGAGTGAGTAGCTTATGTAACAAATAAGAATTATAGCATATTTCTACAAACAACTTTTTATAGATTCTGTAGAAGTATATGAGTCATGTTGACTACTAGTGGATATGCAGAATAGGTTGATTAATTATAAATATGTGATGTCTTGTAATTCTGTATAAGTGAAATGGAGTCAAGTGACAAATAGATACCCGACAGATGATCAACAAAGCTACCCGACGGATGATCAACAAAGCACCCGATGGATGATCTGCAAGACTCCCGATGGATGATCATATTCAAACATCTGTTGACAGTGACAACACAGTCACATGCATCGGGTGTTTGCAAAAGGAATGTGGCAGCCTGTTAAGCAGGAATTTGAGAACAAAGAAGCATTACCATTTCCATGCAATTGTGAAGATATTCAAAGATACTGGAATAGAGTAGTGAAGCAGCATGAAATTAGACTAGATATGTTTTGTTTTATTATCTTTTCTTATTGTTATGTAAACTTGGTGATATAAAAACCAAGTGTAGCTAGTAGAACATTCAACGAAGCAAACATATTTCAAGAGAGATAGAAAAAGCTGTACTTGTCAAGAATCTCTCTGTAGTTTGATTGTTCAACTTGTAAAGCAGCTGTGAGCCATTTAAGCTTCACAGAGTTCTCATTGATATATATATATATATATGGTGGATATTTTCAAATCCACCAGAAAGTTTTAAAAGCATTTGTTTTTATTACTTTCATATTTTATCAATTTAAAACTTGTTTGAATTTTAAAAAGGGATAAGAATTACATTCAACCCCCCTTCTGTAATTCTTGTTGTATTGTTAGGGACTAACAACTGGTATCAGAGCAAGCTCTTAAAGTACAAAGAGTGTAAAGATCACAATAAACAGCAAGATGAACAAGAAGGATGTTGGAGTCAAAATTCTTTTTCTGGACAAAGATAATTACCACCACTGGAAGGTAAAAATGCACCTACATCTTCTTTCCCAAGAATAGGCCTATGTGGATTGCATAGAGAGAGGTCCTCATGTACCAATGAGAGCTGCAACTGGAAATGAACCATTTGTTCCCAAACCAAGGCATGAATAGTCAGACCCTGATATTGAGCAATTCAGGAAAGACAAGAAGGCCATGAATATATTATTCAATGGAGTTGATGGTGATATATTTGATAACATCATTAACTGCAAAACAGCCAAGGAGGTTTGGGACACAATTCAGATAATCTGTGATGGTACTGAACAAGTAAGGGAAAACAAGATGCAGTTACTGATTCAGCAATATGAGCATTTCCACTATGAAGAAAGTGAGTCTCTCATTGATATTTTTAGTAGATTTCAAAAGCTACTAAATGCTCTGAAGTTGCATGGAAGTGTCTATCAAATAAAAGACTCTAACATCAAGTTCCTTAGATCTCTTCCAAAGGAGTGGAAGCCAATGACAGTCTCATTAAGAAATTCACAAGAATACAAGGAGTTTACCCTAGAGAGACTGTATGGCATTCTGAAAACTTATGAGCTTGAAATAGAGCAAGATGAAAGGATGGAAAAAGGAAGGAAGAAAGGAGGGTCCATAGTGAAAGAGATATGTCCTAAGTCCAATCATGTATGAGGATTTAGGAATAACTTTTATGTAATCTGTTTTTGATTTCATTGATATTAATAAAAGACTTGTTTTGTTTTTTATTACGGGCTCTATCTATTTTAAGTGTTTAAATAAGATATACCACAGTTTAGAGTAAAGCTTTTTTATGGATTGTGATGAGATCATAATAATGAGACCTAAAAGATGATAACTCTAAACTTAAATAGTTCCTGGTCATAGGATTACTAACTGGTAATTAATAATCCGCAAAGATCGGTACATACTATGCTTGCTTCATTATGAAGGATGTCTGTTCTCATAGATATTTGTGTGGTGACACTATAGCTAGTATGTAGGTGCTTATTATAGAATAAGTTCACTGAACATGACTCACACAGCTGAACAACTGATGGAGTTCACTCACGTGTCAGCAGTTGTTCACATAGTGATAGTTATACAAGTATCCTTAGATTTGAGGTCATCATAGTCATCTTGCGTACACTGAACTATGCTTTGGTTTAGTTCTTAGTCTCCAGGGACAATTATAAGGGCTCTACTGGGTATAGGAATTTGTACACGAAGATAGTGTATGATCAATAAAGGATCTACCCCTTCCAGTGAAGGAAGAGAATGTTCAATGCTGATCCACTTATGCTAGTTCAGGAATCTCTGGCCAGAGTGAATGAAATTAGAAAGGAGTTTCTAATTTACATTAAATAGAACTAAGCATAGTGAATGGGAAAGCAAGTGATTAAATAAGATATGCTTGACACAAGTTCCATGCCTTGTATTTAATGGTGACATTGCAGGGTAGAAGGAATTGATTGAATGGTAACTACTCACTAAATAGGTTCTTGGTATTCTAAGCAGTGAATTCGTATTATCCGGATAGTCGCGATATGCTGAGAAGTATCCCTCACGATGTAGAATAAATATGATTAATTAATTAATCATATTTAATGAATTAGAGAATTTATATAAATAATGATAAAATAGTTTTATTATTATTTATTTCTACTACCGGCTTAATATTGAACCTACAGGGTCACACCATAAAAGAGAATGATTTAATGGTGGAGGAATTAATTAATAATGGCTGATAATTATTTATTTATGAAATAAATAATTAATTGGCAAATTTAATAATTGATTAAATGAGATTTAATTGATTATAAATTAATTAAGAAAAGGTTCTTAATATTATTAATTAAGAATTTAATTTTTGGAAATTAAATCAAGTGAGAGAATTATTTCTAAAGAGTTTAGAAAAAGGATTAATATTTAAAAGGTGTTTTAATTATTAGTGAGAATAATAAAGGTTTAATAATAATAATATTTTATGGGAAAATTTTCAGCTGAAAATTTTGCCTATAAATATACTATTATAAACCCTATTTTTGCCTCAACCAAAAGATTTACAAAACCCTAATTCTCTCCACCTCCTCCTCCTTCATTACATTGTTTTCTTGGTGGATACCGGTGGAGTGCTTCACACTTGAGGAGCAGCTGCTAAGGATCTCCGCTGGTTGTTCTTGGATCGCTATTAAAGACCTCCATTTTTACATCAACGTAAAGCTTCTTAAGTAAACATACTGAACTACGAATTAAATATTATTTTTTGCATGGATCCTGCAGAGTGTTTCGGTTTTTTCAGATTTAAATTTACGTTTTCGCTGCGTTTATGTGCTAAAACCCTTCACATAGCACTGGTTGCTGAGTTAGAGAAAGAGAAAGAGATGAAGGTAGAAGCTGTTGAGTCTACATCAAAGGTCAGTGAAAGCAAGGGTAAGGGACTGGTAGCTGAAAATGAAGATCAGTTGAGTCAAGATGACAAGGATGATATTGATGAGCATTTAGCATTCTTATCCAGAAGATATCCAAGCTCACGTTCAAGAAGAACTTTGGAGTTGCTAAGCCAAATAGAAACATGGTGGATAAATCAAAATTCAAGTGTTTCAAATATGGCTTAGCTGGTCATTTTGCTAATGAATTCAGAAAGTCAGATTCCAGCAAGAAGAAGTTTGAGCCCGTTGATTATAAACAGAAATACTTTGAGTTGCTCAAGCAAAAGGAAAGGGCTTTCATTACACAAGAAAATGACTGGGCAGCTAATGGATTGGATGAAGATGAAGAAACAAGCTATGTTAACCTAGCCCTGATGGCCAAGTCTGATGAGACGGAAACAAGTTCTTCAAGTAATCAGGTAATCACCACTAACCTAGCACATTTGACTAAGGATGAGTGTAATGATGCAATTAATGACATGTCCACAGAATTATATTACTTGCGTGTTACACTTAAGTCCCTCACTAAGGAAAATGCTAAAATTAAAGAAAATAATTTGTTTTTAAGTGAGAGGAACAATGTGCTAGAGTCTCAATTTATTGAATTGAAAAATTGAGAATTGATTGTAAGATTGCTAAGGATGAATTAACTGAGTCCTTGAAGAAAGAAGAAATTTTAAAGAAGCACCTTGAACGAGATCAATAAGTGATCAAGGCATGAAAATCATCCAGAGATGTCCATGCTCAAATCACTAAAGTTTAAGATATTGAGTCCTTTTATGATGCAGCCTGGAAGAAGAGCAAGAAGAAGATGGAATCCAATATGGTTGAAGGATTGTCGACAGATGTGGACTCGACGGATGATGAAGATCATCCATCGGATAATCAAAAGGATTATACATCGAGTGACAGAGAGCCACATCCGTCGGCTGTGAGTAAACCAGTTAGCAAAGCTAAGCTATCCAAGCTGAATGAGAAATATGGATCTGTTTCCAAGAACTTTATTCCAGGAGAATCAAGTCAAGTCAGGAAGGAAAATAAAGTTAATGTTGGTCATCTGTCCATCAAGCAATTGAATGACAGATTAGAAAAGATTGAGGTTAAAACAGATGCTAAAAAGAAAAATAATAGAAATAGAAAAGTAGGAATTAACAAACATAACAGCTACAAACCTGATAAATATGCTCCAAGAAAAATCTGTGTTAAGTGTGGTAGTGTTAATCATTTGTCTGTTAATTACAAGATTGTCATACCTACTTCCATGACTGTGCCTCCCTTTTTTCCCAGCATGAATGCCATGTCTGCTATGCCTATGAATGCTATGTCTGCTCGGAATATGAATGCACAATTTGATGCTATGCCATTTGCACATAATCCTTATTATGCTGCATTTAGTATGCATCAAATTCCATTTAGCATGCCTTACTGGAATAAAATGTTTGCAAATAGCATGCATTTTCCTGTTAATCAATATGTGCATGATAGTTCTGTTCAAATGACTGGTTTCAAAGGTCCAACTCAAATGACTAAGGATGAATAAGATATTCCCAAGTCAAATGAGACTAAACCTAAGAAACAAAGAAAAAGCTAACAAGGCAGGATCCAAGGAAACTTGGGTACCAAAATCAACTTGATTTGATTTTTATGTGTGCAGGGAAAGAGAAAGAATCTTTGGTATCTGGATAGTGGTTGCTCAAGGCACATGACTGGAGATTCTACCCTGCTCACTGAGTTCAAGGAAAGAGCTGGCCCAAGTATTACTTTTGGAGATGACAGCAAGGGTTTTACTGTGGGATATGGCTTGATTTCAAAAGACAATGTCATCATTGAAGAGGTTGCCCTAGTGGATGGTCTCAAGCATAATTAGTTGAGTATCAACCAGCTTTGTGATAAGGGCAACTCAGTAACATTCAATTCAGTAGCATATGTTGTGACAAACAAAAGGAGCAACAAAGTGGTTCTCATTGGAGTGAGAAAAGAGAATGTGTATCTAGCTGACTTCAACTCATCAAATGCAGAATCTGTTACTTGCCTTCTCAGTAAAGCAAGTCAAGATGAAAGTTGGCTATGGCACAAGAAGCTGTCCCATCTAAACTTCAAGACCATGAATGAGCTTGTCAAGAAAGAACTGGTTAGAGGTATTCCTCAAGTGGAGTTTACAAAAGATGGATTGTGTGATGCTTGCCAAAAGGGAAAGCAGATTAAAGCATCATTCAGAAAGAAGCTTGATTCAACAATTGAAGAACCTTTGCAATTGCTACACATGGATTTGTTTGGACCAGTCAATGTGTTGTCCATCTCAATGAAAAGATTTTTCCTAGTAATTGTGAATGATTTCTCAAAGTTCTCTTGGACATATTTTCTAAAGTCTAAAAATGAAGCTAGTGAAATCATCATCAATCACATAAGGCAAGTCAACAATCATCCTAATTATAAAGTAAGAAGAATCAGGAGTGACAATGGAACTGAGTTCAAGAATTCTGTGATGAGATCATTTTGTGAAGAAAATGGGATTATGCATGAGTTTTCAGCAGCAAGAAATCCTCAGCAAAATGGAGTAGTGGAAAGAAAGAACAGATCCCTTATTGAAGCTGCAAGGACAATGCTTGAAGAATCAAAGTTACTAACATATTTTTGGGCTGAAGCTGTGAATACTGCCTGCTACACTCAGAATATCTCTTTGGTTAATCAAGCAAAGTTCATGACTCCCTACCAATTATTCAAGAACAGGAAACCAACTCTAAATTTTCTTCAAGTCTTTGGCTGCAAATGTTATATCTTGAAGAACAAACTGATCAACATGGAAAGTTTGATGCCAAAGCAGATGAAGGAATTTTTGTTGGATATGCTGTGGAAAAGGCATATAGAGTCTACAATCTAAGAACCAACATTGTTGTGGAATCAATACATGTTGTGTTTGATGATAAAAAGATTGAAGGACTACAAGATGGAGATTTCCATGAGAGCCTCAAGTTTGATAATGTGGAGATGGTTAGTGATGACAGTGATGATGAGAGTGATCAAGAAACAGTAACTAAGGATAATACAGAAAAACCTACAACTAATGAAGCTCATAATTTAACATCTGTCGAGTTACAAAATGCTTCATCCATCGGGAGACACTCTGCCTTCTCCGTCGGGAGACAATCAGCTTCATCCGTCAGAACACAAAGTGAATCATCCGTCGGAACATTAAGAGAAGCTGAAAGTTAGAGTAGATCACCTACAAAAAGTTCCCCTTTCTCAAATCAAAGATTCACAAACTCAGGGGGAGTTTCTTATAATCAAAACTCAGTCACACCTTAAGACAACAATGAGGGATCTTCATCTCGAGAAAATCTACATCAACAGAGAAAATGGACAAGAGATCACCCTTATGAGCTCATTATTGGTGATGCATCTTCTAGAGTTCAGACAAGGAAAGCAACTCAAGAAGAATGTATGTATAGCAGCTTATTATCTAAGGAGGAACCAAAGAAGGTAGAAGAAGCTCTGTTGGATCCTGATTGGATTTTTGCTATGCAGGAAGAGCTAAACCAATTTGAAAGGAACAATGTATGGAAGCTGGTACCCAAGCCTAAATGAAAGAACTCAATAGACACCAAGTGGGTATTCAGAAACAAGATGGATGAAAATGGCATAGTTATAAGGAACAAAGCTAGATTGGTTGCAAATGGGATATTGTCATCAAGAAGGAATTGATTTTGATGAGACCTTTGCTCCTGTTGTAAGACTTGAAGCCATCAGAATTTTCCTAGCCTATGCAGCTCATGCCAATTTCAAAATCTATCAAATGGATGTCAAAAGTGCCTTTCTGAATGGAGATTTGGAGGAGGAGGTCTATGTCAGTCAGCCTCCTGGTTTTGAGGATCCAAATTTTCCTGAACATGTATATTATCTTCTAAAAGCACTTTATGGATTGAAGCAAGCACCTAGAGCCTGGTATGACACTTTGTCAATGTTTCTTTTAGAGAATCACTTCACTAGAGGTACTGTTAACAAAACTTTATTCTTTAGAAATATTAATGGCTCTAGCATACTTGTTCAAATTTATGTAGATGATATTATATTAGGCTCTACAGATGAAAAACTTTGCAAAAAAATTGCCAAATTAATGCAAAGTAAGTACGAAATGAGCATGATGGGAGAACTAACTTACTTTCTTAGTTTACAAGTTAAGCAAGTTAGTGATGGAATATTCATTAGTCAAACCAAATACATTTATGATCTCTTAAAGAAGTTTGAACTAATGGATTGCACATATGCAAAAGCTCCCATGGCCACTGCAACTAAACTTGAATTAAACACTACTGAAATGTCTGTGGATATTTCAAGTTATAGAGGCATGGTTGACTCACTTCTATACTTAACAGCTAGTAGGCCACATATAATGTTTGCTACATGTCTCTGTGCTAGATTTCAGGCTGATTCTAGAGAATCTCACTTAATAGCTATTAAGAGAATTTTTAGATATCTCAAGGGTACACCAAAACTTGGCATTTGGTACCCTAGAGATTCTGGTTTTGATCTAACTGGTTATTGAGATGCATATTATGCAGGTTGTAGAATTGATAGAAAAAGCACAACAGGAACCTATCAATTTCTAGGAAACAAGCTAGTATCCTGGTTCAGTAAAAAGCAAAATTCAGTTTCTACTTCTACAGCAGAAGCTGAATATATTGCTTTTGGCAGTTGTTGTGCAGAGATTTTGTGGATGAAAAACCAATTGCTAGACTATGGTCTACAAGTGGAAAGAATTCCTATTTTCAGTGATAACACAAGTGCAATTGCCATTACTGAGAATCCAGTACTGCATTCAAAGACAAAGCACATAGACATCAAGTACCACTTCATTAGGGAACATGTAATAAATGGTACTGTGGAATTTCATTTTGTTCCAAGTGAAAAGCAGCTTGCAGATATATTTACCAAGCCACTGATGAATCCACCTTTTCAAGGTTGGTAAGTGAGTTAGGTATGCTTAATTATTCTTGAATCATTTCAAATATTTTTTGCAAGTTAAAATGTAGCCAGAAATTTAATTGATTTTTCTGTTTTGAATGAAATTTTGGCTAAGTCAAAATTTACATCCCGACGGATGATCATTATCCATCGAGTTTGGTCATCCGTCGGAATAGAATTTCTTAATAAAAATCAATTACCTTTCTGGGATATTTTATTACCTGATGGATAAACTGTTTTACTCCCATCCGTCGAGTTGTCCAAATCATAGCCGTTAATTTTCTAAACATCATCCAACGAGTTTACTTACAGTCTGTAAGTATATCACGACGGATGATTGATAGAATTTTGACAGTTTATTTTAATTTAAACGGCTATTTGGGGCTATTTTGATTGGTTCTTTATTACATTTGTCAGTTTATTTTTGGGAGAGTATAAAAGCAAAAATCATTTTCATTCTTTTCTTTTATCACTCTCAATTCAATTGCTCTAACTCCCTTTCTTCTCCAAAAGCAAAAGTTCTCTCTGCAAATTTCTCATTCTCTAACAATGGCACTTGTAGTCAAAATCATGTCCCAATCTGGATATATCTATGAAAAGAACAACTTTGTAGCACTAGTGAATAAGGTGATTCCTCAGTCTGGAGACTTCCACAAGATGATGGATTTTGTGAAGAGCTGTAAACTCAGTTATGCTATGCTAAAATCACCCACAATTTACTGTGAAGTTATGGACGAAATATGGACAACTGCCATGTACAACTCTACTGACAAGACCATAACCTTTACTCTCAAAGGTAAACAGTTTTATGTTAATAGTGATATTTTCAAAGCATGCTTTAGAATTCCAGATAACACTGCTACTGTTCTACACACAGACACTGATATAGTTAACATGCTAAATTCTATGGGCTATGCACTTCCTACTTCTAAATTAAGTGAAATTAGGAGGCTAGGTCTTAGAAAGGAATGGAGCTATCTGAGTGATATGATAACTAAAGTTTTCTCTGGTAAAATTAGCAATTTTGACTCTGTTAACATCTCAATGCTTAACATGCTTTACATGCTAGTTACTTATAAGTATTTTAATTTCAGTGACTTGGTCTTGTTTGAGTTAGGGTATAAGTTAGGAGAACTTAATAAGAGACGTAAAAGTGTCTATTATGCTAGATTTTTTATGATTCTTGTTAACCATCTTATGGAGAATATTGTTGTTGAGAACCCAACCAACAAACTGGATTGTTGGGTTCAAGAAAGGAGAGTCATTGTTGATCTCAACAGGGCAAGTCACCACAAAGAGGTGCTCCTTCATTACTTTCCAACCATGGAGGGACCTCAGGTAAGTGAGGTAAGCACCACTGCCTCCACAATTCCAACCTCACAAATTTCTTTGCCTTCAAGTGTAGCAATGACATCTGTGTTAATGACCCAACAGATGCCTGCCCAAGCTACCAAAGCAAAAATTTTAAAAACCAAATCAAAGAAATCCCCCTTTGGTGTCTCTCAAAAGATACCAGTTGCAAAACCTGTCAAACACAAAAAGGGGAGTGTGGAGGAGGGTGAGTTAGGTGAGGGACAGGGTAAAAGTCAAAGAAACCCTAAGGATAAGGCTGGTGAGATTAGTGTACCCAAGCCTAGCCACACCACAGTCTCACAATAAACTGTGGTTGTTAATAATGATATTAGCTCACTTCTAGTTTCATCCTCCCAAAAGGATGTTACTATTGAAACAAGCTCCCAACCAGGAGCACATCACAAAAGGGTTAGGGACACAAGTTCTCCACAGACTTATGCAAGAAAGAAAAGATCTAAAACCCTTGGGGATGCATAGGGCACACACACAGTGCAAACTGGAGCTAATGACCCAGTCACTGCACCATCTCAAAGTCAGATTGATGTGGCTCCAATAAATGTGGAGTCACAGCCAAAATCATTACTAAATGAAGCACCTGAAATACCAAATTCTCCCACACACTCATTGGATGTAGACATGATTAATACATCATAACCAAATTCTCCATCTTTAACTCTGTTGGAGAAGCCAAAAATCCAAGCAAGTGAGCATCATCTTTTAGATGATTTGTTGGCTCACTTGCCATTTCTTTCTGAGACTATTGAGACATGTGTGCCCAAACTTTCATCAATTTTCACAGAGTCTACTATAGTCTCCACTTTAAACTCATTTATTTCTACTCTCCCGGTGGATATTATTCATCCGTCGAGTGGTGATTGTATCCCGAGGGATGTTCCTAACAGTAGTCATCCGTCGGATAGTCAAACTACTATCCCGATGTATATTTCTCATCCGTCGGGAGTCTTTGCACAACTTCAAAGTTCATCAATTATCACAAGTGCAGATGACTTAGTGGTAGTACAATCGCTCTTAGGACTGAAGGAAGAGAGTGAATTGAGTGAGATGCTGGGTTGCTCCCAGGAAAAAGGAGAGATAATGAGTGAATCTATGCAGACCATTTCTTCAGGTCTAGAAATAGTGAGTAAGAGGAGTCCCACCTTAGATGGTGAAGGTGAGGTTGTGAGGGTGGGAAGCCAAGGGGAGCCCTTGATGCAAAAACAGAGAGATTATGAGAGAAATGCAGGTATGGGAGAAATAAGGGTGGATATCATTGTTAGTGAGTCAATGAATGCCAGTGATGTAGACAGAGAGGAACTATCTCAGCATAGTCAAGCTGTTATAGATTCCACCTCTTTGGATGATGAGACATTTACTCATCATATTCCAGCATATCAACTTTTGGATGGACAGGGCAATGAAAATACAGAGAGGATGCTAAATTTGGTGCACACCACTCAATCCATGCAAAGAGCAAAGGATTCCATCACAACTATACCTTCTACAGCTGGTGATAACATTGATTATGAGGCTAGTGAATCAGAAGAATTCTTTGGTGATGAGGGTGATGATAGTGAAGAGGAGCCAATGGACATAGGGGGAGAAGTAGACCCTAGTTCCAGATCTGGTATGCCAACTTGGGAATTTTCAAAGAAATATGATGAACATCACTTCAAAACCACTCTCATACAACTCATCAGTCAGACACATTCTGCTCTTCAATCAACAATAAATGCAAGCACCAAGAAGCTCCTACAAGCACACATTGCTTCTCTTCAGTTACAACAAATCCAAGGCTTTCAACACAATCAGAATGTCACTTCTATCAAAAATGAGATTGATCAAATGAAGAAGGATGTTTCTGAAAGATTGGATGCTAAACTTCCAGAAGCAACAACGATTGATATTAAAAGACAGCTAAGGAAGAATTCTGATCTTGCCACTAAAGTGGATTCCTTGGATAAAGGATGATTGTTATGGAAGCTTCTCTAACAGCTATTCATCTACATTAAGCACAACAAACAGACTTGCTTCAAAAGCTATCGGCAGCATAAACCTCTTCCTCTACTATACTTGCTGATAACAAAAAGGGGGAGAAAGAAGGCTCTATTCTCCCAATCAGTCAAGAGGGATCAAGGAGTGAGGGGGAGCATAAAGTGCTTAACATACAAGTAAGCAAAGCAATTATGCCAGCAATTGCCTTCACAAAGCCACCTGCTATAGATAGCATTGATATTATCAATCAAGCAGCAGCCAAACTGAAAGCAGCAGCTGAGAAGAAGCCAGTGAGCCTATTAGATTGGAAGAAAATTGATGATGACATTCAAAAGAAATTTGGTCAAATTCAGAAGTCAGACAAAATATTCATTCATCACTCTCAAGTCAAGAATATTTATGTGAATGAAACGAGTATGAACTATTTGGAAAAAGGCCAAACATCTTGCATCAAATCTCCAAAGGCAAATCTGGTCATGAAACCTAATAGAAACTACTCAAAGTTCTCAGACAAAAACCCTGTGGATCTTTTGTTTGAGACACCTAGGCCAGATGAAAAGAAGTTGTTGGCTAGGTCAATTGCATTTTACAAAGATCCAGCTGATTCAGCACTGAAAAGGAGAATTGCCAAAATTTACAGAAATGGTAAAGAAATCTGTGTGGTGGCTGGACACCCTTAGTTTGTAGAAGCTAAAAAGGAAGAGAAGGAAATAGTAAGGCAAGAAAAGAAGCAAGTTGCCTTAGATGCGAAGAAGCTCAATTAAAAGAAAGAGCAAGCTGCTATATTGGCCAAGCTTCAAGCTGTGAAGACTACAAAAGAGATTTCTGCACAACCATCTGAAATTACTGAACCTCAAGATCAGAAAGTGCAAGATGCACCTCAACAGATAAAGAAACCAAGGAACAAGAAAAGAATTAAAAAGAAATTGGAATTCAGTGATGAGGAAATGGAAGACTATTTTCCTAAAAAGTCAACTACTACAACTTAGACATCCATGCCCTCTGTGGTACATGAGGAATTCAAGGTAGATCCATTCAAGAACTTTCATGGTGAACCTATCATTCCAAAGGATGAGGCAATAGACTAGGATAGTCTACCAATTCCTGAATTAAATCTACCAATATTCAAGAAGCCAAGGAAAACAAAGATTAGAGCAATCAAGAAAGTGAAGCATGTGTGTTAGGTCACACACACTGTAGAAGGGGGTTGAATACTGTGTTTACTACAATCAAATCAAATATAAGAACTCAAGTAATAGAAAATAGATTTTATTCAACATAATAAACTCTGTTACAATATGGAACTGTCCTCTCTCAGTGATGAACAAATTATCACGAGAGCATCTAAGGTTATATTGAATAATAACTTCGATAATGATAACACATATAGTGTAAACCCTATGTCTGTGTTTATATACTACACAGTTACAAGATAATGTTCTAATTGATGTGGAATATAATTCTGCTTCCTAAAATATATCAACTAGTTATCTTTTCTTCCAAGTATTCTATTCTTTATAAAATTCCTTCTTCATGCATATTTCTTCCTGTCTTAGTCTCGATCTTCTTTCCTTTCAATCAACCGTCTGCCTTATCTGAAAGTCACCTTAAGTCCTGATATTATCTCCTGATAAATATCTTCTGATAACTTAAGTTCTGATAATTTAAGTTCTGATATCTTAAGTTCTGTCTTCAGTATAAGTGTTAATTTCCAGTTAAGTACTGATTTGTCCTGTTAGTTAAGATCTGAAAACTAAACACAAATCATATTACACATGACATCATAAATATATCTAACAATCTCCCCCAACTTGTAAATTAGCATAATATACAAGTTCAACAGATATTTGATGATGTCAAAAACATTAAGTACAAATGCATAAGAATTTGACTAGATAACTACATCTTACAGTCCTTTCAGCTTTACCATCCTTAACTTCTGATAACAACTTTAGTCTGTATACACTTCATAATTTAAGCAGTTGTAGATCTTTGACTTGGCTTCAATTTCTGATCTCTTTGATGTCAGGAGTTATTCTGAGATAGTTCTTCAAAAGACATCTCTCAGCATATTCAAGTTCATTGACCATCCTCCTTTTAGCATTTATCAATTCAGCTGTATCTTCACCAGTTTGAAAAATAGCTGCTCTGAGATCATTTATCTTAGCTTTTCTTATCTCCTGATCTAGTCTGATCAAATATGCCTTGTCAGACTCTAAATTGAATTCCACAGCCTTATAACCCAGAAAAGTAGTTATAATCTTAGCAGAGTTAGGCTTCATTTCGACAATATCACCTTTGTGATCTCTGTACTTGGGACAGTATGTGCTGTCAGACTTTACAGAATAAAGCTTCTTCTGTCTTTGAATTTGTGACTTTAAATAACCTGCAACACTATCTGTTAATCTATCTTTCACTTGAAGTAGGATATAACATGTTCCAGTTCCTCAAAATACTTCAGTGGTATAGCATTCTGCCTGATATGGTATACCCTTCCATCTGTCATAAAATATAACAAGATATGTTCTTTCAAAGAGGTATGGTAAACCATTTGTACAGATTCAAGTCGATTCAATCTTTCAGGAGTTGCTCCAACACCTGGTTCACTTAAGGAAGTTGGATCATTGGTAGTGTTATGTACTCTTCTTTCATCAGAACTACCCAATCCAGATTTATCTCTTCCTTCCTTTCCTGTAGTAACTCTTACTTCAAAACCACTTGTTGCAGTCTTCAAAGATTGAGTCTATTTAGCTTTGGTGAATCCTGGTAGGAGTATCTTTGAAGGTTTAACATGAGCAATGTCAGAGGTTTCCTTTTCCTTATCTTCTGATATCAAGCCAACTTGAGCTATGTCAGAGGTTGCTTGCTTCACCTTCATATCAGAACTTACTAAGTCTTGACTCTGAACAACATGAGCCATGTCAGAGGTTGTTTGAGAAATCTTCTTTTACAACAGAGCAAGACTAGTATCTTCTTCATCAATTATTTCTTCATCCATGACTGGCATATAAACCTATACAGGTTCATCAACTTTTCTTTGCCCTTGGACCTTGGATCAATTTCCACTTGTGATTTGGCTTTGGTCGCCTCAGAATTTGTTCTTTCCTTTATCACAATACCCTTAGGCTTTGGAAATTTCTTTTCAACAACAGAAGCTTTAGATTTTGTCTTGACACCTTCTGCTTTGAGTCTATCTTCTTCTTCCTTTAGACTCTCAAAGTCCATTCCTGGATTTTCTTCAAGAAATAACTATTTTGAAATTTCTTCATCAAGTTCCAAATGTTCACCAGAACTTATCCTTTTACCAGTATCAGAACTTATTCTTCTCCCAGTATCAGAACTTGTTCCTTGACTTGTAATTCTAGCTTTACTTGATGAAAATCCTTTTCCTTGACCTTGACCTCTACCCTTATCAGGGTATCCCTGGTCATCATTTCCATCATCCTTTCCCTTCAGTGTCTGAATAGATTTGTATTTGGACTTAATCACTTTCTCCCCCTTTTTGGCATCAATAGGTAAAAGAAGAGAGACAAGTAATTCCACTGAGGATTGGATCTCATTGAGTTGAGTTTGATGAGAATCTTGATTCTTTAGAATTTCAGAAATCTGAGTTTGTTGCTTCTCCTGAGTTTTCTCAATGTAGGAAATTCTGTTAAAGGCTGGCTTGAAAAATCTGTTCTTTTCAAGTTTCATATTCATATCTTGTTGGATCAAGGTTTCTTGAATTTTATTCACCTTGGCATGAGTTGTTGAGTGTTGACCTTGAAGGTGCCTAGTACTCAATGCAGTAACTCTCAGTTGTGCCTTGAAATCATCATTTATCAGCATTTCATCAGCTTTTGCCAGATGCTCAGCAAGAATCTTTTCAGAAGGAACAAAACTAACTGAGTTCCATTCTTTAGTCCACTCCTTTCCTCTAGGAGTTTTACTCCAAGGTACTGGTACTTCCCTTGTAACAAACTTCTTAACTAAATCAGCTTTATTAACTGTTTGTTGAGG
Source organism: Apium graveolens (assembly GCF_009905375.1). Taxonomy (NCBI): domain Eukaryota; kingdom Viridiplantae; phylum Streptophyta; class Magnoliopsida; order Apiales; family Apiaceae; genus Apium; species Apium graveolens. The sequence continues at coordinate 50,605,737 of NC_133657.1, forward strand.
TGCATGTCCAGATGGACCAGCTGCATCAACATTTAGATTGGTAGTAGCTTCACCAGTAGCTTCCTCATTGGCAGCATCAGAACTTGTAGATGATGCAGTATCAGCATCCTCTGATAAAATAGCAGTATGTGAGTCTATAGAGGCTTCAACATCATCCTTTAAATTCTGATCTGCAGCCAGGTTCTGATCAACATCCAAAATTGGTGTTGTTGATGGAGTGAGTTGAATTTGTGGAGCTTCCAAGTACAAAACCTCAGGCACAATCAAGTTATGAATATCAATTTTAGCACTTGTACCTATTTCTTCAGTAGGTGACATAGGAGGTGTAGGTATTTTGTCTTGAGCAGTTTCTGGTTGTGCAGAAGGAAGTGATTCAATAACAATTGGTTTCGTTGAGATCAGAGATTCCTGATCCCCTTCCTTAGCTGCTTCCACTACATCCTCTGAATCTGACTCAACTATGTCCCTGTGAGCTCTCTATTTCTTTAATTTCTTCAAAGGTTGAGACACTGAAGGAGCTTTATCATCAGAATTTAACTTTCTAAGCCTTTTGAGGGGTCTAGAACTCCCATTTACAGTATCTTTCTGAGAAAAAACCTTCTCAGCTTCTATAACAACAGGTTCTGATGTTTGAACCTGTTCCTCAGTATCTGATTCATCTCTCAAAATCATTCTCCTCCTCTTCTGTTGAGACTGAGGCATAGCCTTTGTCCTCTTTGGTTTGGAAGATGAAGGCTTCACTGTATGTACTGAAGGTTGAGGTTGAGAAGTTTGAGGTGTTTGTGTAGAGGTTGTAGGTGCTGATGGTTGAGGTTCTGATGGTTGGACATCAGGATATATTTTAGTGTATTTAACTGGATCATAGGTTATTAAGGCTTGTTTGACAGATAAAGGAACTTGGAGGGGTCTTAACACAACCTTCTTATTATCAATAGATAATAAGTCATTAAAAGCTCTTTTAGCTAGTCTGAATGATGAAATTAATTCACTAGCTGATTGGGGCTTATCATCACAACAAAAACTATAGATAAGTTGACAGAATCTAGCAAAGTAAACAGTATTTCTGTCTTCTGTCATTTTATCCCCAATGAAACCTAAGACAGCATTTGCATAATCAAAATCAGTTTGGTTAATGAGAGCATACCCGATTTGTTGGCTGAATATGGGGATTGCATCGAAATTAGAACATATGTTTGCAAAAGCCTTAGGTATGCAGTCAAAGAAGAAGCTCCATTCCCTCCTTATGTAAGATCTCTTCAACTGACCCAGCTTTTCCAATTTCCTCTCATACCCCAGACTGGCCATCATGTTTTGAAGAACTGGCTCCTTAATAGTAGAATAAACACAGTTCTCAGGCAGCTGCAGTGCTTGTCGAACCGTAGCCAATGTCACGACATGCTCATCCTCCCCTGATGAAAAAATTATACTTGGGGACCCTTGAGCATCACCATCATCATATACTCCGCTTCTCCAGAACTCCGGCACTTGAGTACCAGAGACTTCATTCGGTTCGGTCAGAGCATACCCAATATCAGAACTAATAAGAAAGTCCTGAATGAAGTGAAGTTCTGATGGGGCTTCTGACTTGTTAAGAATAACGGAGAAGTTATTAGGAAAAAACTTAGCCCCGTTGAAAATTACGTCTTTTGGTGCCATCTCTGTAAGAAATTAAGTGAATAAGAGTATGTTTGCAAAGTATTGGTAAAAAGTCCTGAGAGAAAAACAACTTCAGAAAATAAGAGAGAGAGAGAGAGAGAGAGAGAGAGAGAGAAAATAAAAGAGATTTAGAATAGAAAAGTAAGTAAAAGATTAGAAAATCTTTTATCTCTCATATATATACTCTCTCCACTCAACAATTGTATTTTTGAAGCATGGGATACACTTTACACCTGACACCATGTGAATAGTCAGTAAACGGTTAGAACAAGAGTTAATGGGCACGTAAAATAAGCAATAATTACCGTGCACATGCAGTTTTTCAGGACATACACGTTAACCACTAACCCATAATGATTATGACCGTTTTATCTCATATTAACCAATATTCTGTAAAAATATTATCGTTCAAGTAATGACCAAAAATAAATCAAGTAAATTAAATACTGTCACGTCAGCATCAGAAGTCGATTATTATCAGGATTTAAAAGTCATCAGAATATGGCTTCTTAACTCGAAAAGTGAATGTTTATTCCTGTAATTATTCACACAAATACTGATATGGTTACATCAGAAATTAATCATCTGAACTTCCATCAGAACTTGTCCTCAGAATTTATGCAATCTGACACATAAACTATTCATCTAAAACAACATTTATCACCACAGTAATTTTCATCATTCATATGGAGTGTATGTGTGTGCATTAAGCTAAATATCAGATAAAAAGTAAAGTTTGATTCACTTCAGTACATATTAGAAATAAGGCATAACTAAGAACTTTGCTCAAAATCTGTCATTATTCTGAAGCCTACTATTGAATGAGTTCATGCATGAGTCCACCTCAACTGTTTTGTGCTCATTTTATGCATCTTTTGAAATTCTATTTTATAGTGGCTTCTTAGTGTAAGTGAGTCACGACTGCTTATCAGAATTTATGTTGTTATCAGGGTATTTCTCCAGTAATCATAGAGTGTGAAAAGTCACCAAGAAAATTTTATTTTGATTTTCTAATGCATATTACTTAATACCAGCAATGCACTTAGGTCTCCCCTTCCACATTTTTACTCTAGATCTCAAAGGAGTACTTGATTTTTATTTCTTTTCTTTTTCTTTTTCTTTTGATAAGTGAGGCTTATCAGCACTTAGTACATCCATCAGATTTACTAACATCAGAACTTAACAGATAAGAAGCACTATTCTAGTTTTTGACTTAGTAATAAGATACACAAAGTAAACTTAACTAAGCTCAATACCAGAATTTGCTTGTGTTAAAAGATTTCCACATAAACAATTACTTCAAACATGGGATCTTTAGTATATTAAAGACTACTAGGTCAACATCTAGCACAGTTATCCTCATTGGATTGAATAGTCACAGAAACATTCATATTACTATCAGAGTTTAGAATTCACATCAGACAATCAATCAACACTTAGTAAATTTCAATTTAAGCACAGAATACACAAAGATAGTAATATCTGTAAATACTGATCATAAAGTCTGATGTATCAAAACATAAACTAGGCAGATTTAGAGAAAGAACCTGAAACCATTCCACGTTCATTTACTAATCTTGTAAAAGTAGCTTCACACAATGGTTTTGTGAAGATATCTTCTAGTTGTTGATCTGTTGGAACAAAATGCAATTCCACTGTACCTTCATCCACATGTTCCCTTATGAAGTGATACATAATGCTGATGTGCTTTGTCATTGAGTGTTGAACTGGATTACCTGTCATAGCAATAGCACTTTGATTATCACAGTAGATAGGGATTTTAGAAAATTATAACCTATAATCCAGTAACTGATTCTTCATTCAAAGAATCTGTGCACAACAGCTTCATGCAACAATGTATTCTACTTCTGCAATTGATGTGGAAATTGACTTCTGTTTCTTGCTAAACCAAGAAACCAATCTGCCTCCAAAAAATTGGCAGCTTCCACTTGTGCTTTTCCTGTCAATTTTGCATCCTGTAAAATCTGCATCTGAGTAACCTATTAGCTTAAAGTCTGATTCTCTAGGATACCACAATCCCAGATCAGCTGTACCCTTAAGGTACTTGAAAATTCTTTTCACAGCTGTTAAGTGAGGTTCTCTTGGATCTGCTTGAAATCTTGCACAAAGACATGTAGCATACATGATATCAGGTCTACTTGCAGTTAGATAGAGTAAAGAGCCAATCATACCTCAGTAATCAGTAATATCTACTGATTTACCAGTATCCTTATCCAACTTTGTTGTAGTGGCCATAGGAGTGGATGCATTTGAACAATCTTACATTCCAAACTTTTTCAACAAATTTCTGGTGTACTTAGATTGACAAATAAAAGTTCCTTCTTCATTCTGCTTGACTTGAAGGCCCAGAAAATAGTTAAGTTCTCCCATCATACTCATTTGATATCTTGACTGCATTAACTTGGCAAACTTCTTACAAAGTTTGTCATTTGTAGAACCAAAAATGATATCATCAACATATATCTGCACCAAAAGTAAGTCATTTCCATGGTTGAGGTAGAACAGTGTTTTGTCAATAGTCCCTCTGTTAAATCCACTTTGCAGAAGAAACTGAGCTAATGTCTCATACCATGCTCTTGGAGCTTGCTTAAGGCCATAAAGTGCTTTATCAAGCCTGTAGACATGATTTGGAAATTTAGAATCTACAAAGCCTGGAGGTTGTTCAACATATACTTCCTCTTCCAATTCTCCATTAAAAAAAGCACTTTTCACATCCATTTGAAAGACTTTAAACTTCTTGTGAGCAGCATAAGCCAAAAATATCCTTATGGCTTCCAATTTAGCAACTGGTGCAAATGTTTCATCATAATCAATTCTCTCTTGTTGAGAGTATTCTTTTGCAACCAGCCTTGCTTTATTCCTTGTAATTATGCCATCACTGTCAGTTTTGTTTCTGAACACCCACTCTGTACCAACAACAGACTTGTTCTTTGGTCTTGGCACTAGGGTCCAGACTTTATTTCTTTCAAATTTGTAACACCCCCAGATCCGGAGTCGGGGATCCGGGTCGTCACGGTCTTTTTTTCCACAATATCACTTAACTTAATTAATAATAAATAACCACATGCTGTGACCCCACACTAACACACACCACAACCCGTTATAGTCTCAGAGATGAAATTGAAATAAGTACAAGTCCTTGAATCCACAATTTAAAAGTTATTACAACCCAAAATGATTACTTGATAAGTTTACAGTTAATTGTCATTATCTACCACAAGTTATAATTATACATAATTGGTTCCCAAAAGTAGAATGCCTGATCTACCAATAGATCTACCTCTGCAGCTATAGCTGCTACAACATCAATGGGAAGACGCGAGACACTTCCCACACGCTTGCGCTGGGTCTGCTTGAGTCTGGCCATCTTTCCTAACTGTTGTTGTGTGATGAAGAAATGAAGCAAGAGTGAGTATTATAGCTCGCAAGATAATATATAGTGTAAACAATAATGCAAGTATCTAAATGGATAACTTACTGGAAACCTTTATCAAGTGTAAGGTAATTACTTACTGGATATAAGCTTAAAGGAAAAGATATCTTGCTGATCAGGAAAAGATACCAATAAGTAACCTTTTCTACTAGTAAATGGACGAATTCCCCACTGGTCATCACCCTGGCCGCAATAGGACCTTATGCTGGACTGTTACTCAGCCACTTACGCATTTGATGGACTCCCACTGAGCCACTTACAATTTTATGGACGCCCACTGAGCCCATGTTGCTTATGCCGACTCAATAGATGGACTTACTTCCCGAACGTTGGGTAAGTAATCAATTCATTTACCAAAACAGCAACCTTGTTGCGAATATAAAATACACCACAGAGCCGGATCCCTCAGGTTTTGGGCGAGTATTTAAATCCCCTTTGAAAGGAAGATCTTAAATATAAAAATGAGTTTTGGAATCCGCTCTAACTTTTAAAATCATTTTGAAGACTCGAAAACATTTTTTTTAAAATGTTTGGAGTAATGCTGATTTAATGACATAAATCAGTCCCGATATATTAGAAAATATCTGAATATTATTATTTAAACAATATTCCCATAAGGATAATCTCTATATAAATAATTTGAAGTAGAAGTTTTAAAACTAATACTTGAAATGAATACAAAATAACCAAAGATATACTTATCCGAAAGTACTCTCTTTAGTTGAATAATCGAAAATAAGTTTGATTATCGAAACATTATTCTTTAATAAAATAAAGAATATTATTTAATAAATAAGCGGAGTCATAAGTCCTCGAATGAATATTCAAAATAATATTCATTAAATAAAATAAACGGAGTCATAAGTCCTCGAATGAATATTCATTAAATAAAATAAACGGAGTCATAAGTCCTCGAATGAATATTCAACTAATATTCATAATTTAAAATAAAGTTATCGAATAAACCTTATTTGATTAATAGTTTTGAAAACTATATCTATATATATATATAAATATATATATAATATACTCGGGAACATCGACTCCCGGTTTAGAAAATGTTCACCTTTGGGTCCCCTACACTAAGGGTATACGCAACTACTGCTCATCTCTAGCATAGGTATTATGCAATTATAAGCATTGGAATCAACAGATAGATATCAAGATTACGAAACAGACATGTATATAATTATCATATCACATGCTCCAATATATCGCAAGACTTTGCTAATAATAATCATGCACTTATCACAAGATAATGCATATACATATATACATCACAACAACAGTATAACGGATAGAAAACTTGCCTAAGCGACTGGGGGTGATAAATTGCTTGGGACGAGTCTGGTAACCTATAAACAACATATAAGTTGGAATTAAACCAAAGTCGCTTAAGAATCTATACTTTAACCAATTAGACTCTAACGCTCGCTTTGCGCTTAATGATTCTCTTAAGTCGCTCGAGTACCCTCGAGTCCACCATTTTTAATAAATTAACCATTAAGAGTTTTAAGGCGATTCTATTGTGAGAACCTTACCAACTGCCTAATCCACTTTACATAAATGTTTCATACTCCAGTTAGTCATTTAAGGTCTTTAACCAATGTTTCAAAGTAAGGCGAGGGGTAATGGTTCGGTCGTGAAGCGCCGTTACTTAAAACGGTTGTTTCTCCTAAACCGTACATCGGAGTCAAACGAACCACATATCAAAACGAAGCTCGTAACATAAACTATCTAATAATGGCAATGGTCATAACCTAACAGTGAGTTCATGATCCTGATGTTAAGAACAAAAACAGTCTAAGGTAAATTGGGCATTACGACAGCTATGTTTACGCGATTACCAAATTTTATCCTACTCCAAATCAACCACAAATCAACCACAATTCAACCATACAACCAAACTCCATCCATACAATACTACAACAGCCCCAACAACTCAATATTTCCAATTTATACTACTTCCCAATCATGAACTAAAAGCTTACTTAAGTTCTTTAACTAATCATCAAGATTTACAACTCCAAACACATCATAGAACCAACCCATCTCTAAATACACAATAATCAAGCTTCTCATGAACCATACCAAACACAAAAACTCTAAATATACAAAAGTAGGGCTAGGGTATGAGATTATACCTTCCTTGGTGAGTAAAAGTAACTAAGGAGATTGGAATCACCCTTGAAAGTCCTTACCAAAGCTTAATCTAAACAAAAACTCAAGAAAAAAATTTCAAGTTCTTGAAAAACACTATTCACCCTCTTCTTCCATGAATTTTAGGAAGAGATTGTGAAGGAATTTGAAGCTTAAACTTATAGGATATCTATATCTATGCACAAGGAACCTTAGATAATTACCTCACTAATTAACGAAGCTTGGAACTTCGATTTGGGTTTTTCTTTCCTTGCAAAATGAAAGGGGTCGAGAGCTTTTTCTTGAAAATGGGAAGTCAAATTTGTGTTTTTGGTGTTATGATTTATTTGTTGGTTGTTTTTGCCTTTTGTTTTAATTAATTACCTTTTAACCATGGTGATTTTTGTGTGGCTTGAAATCAACCACACTTCCTTCCTTTTTGGTCATGCTTAGGTCATCATTCTTATGTCATCTTCCCATGCTTGTCCTCTTCTTATTGGTTTGATGACATCATCATCCCTAACCTCTTTGATTAGCTCCTAATTACTTGGCTAATGACCGCTGATCTGCTATACGGTTCACTTAACTTTCGTTTTCATTTATCGTTTGAGGGATCATACCCGGGATCTTATTACTTGGGTTTCCTTAACCTTTCTCAATACATTATATTCATTTTATGATACTCTCTTATAATCCTTGAATTTAAATCCTTTTTATCCTGTTACCTTATACTCAATTCTTTCGGTATCTGGTGGATTTTCGGGAAAAATTAAAGTGTTCGAATTTGGATTCTGACGATCTTTACATACATTTATATACCATACAGAGTACTAATAAGATCTCAGAATAACAATAAAAGAACCCCTACATAGTGTGGCATGAAAAGTTTTCTTATTCAGCAAAAACACTATTCATAAGGGTTACAAAAAGTTCAAATTTTGGGGTTATTACAGTCTCCCCTCCTTAAAAGGATTCCGTCCCAGAATCAAATAGAAAACAAATGGGGGTACTTTTCTAGCATTGCGCTCTCTAGTTCCCAAGTTGATTCTTCCATATTATGATTCTGCCATAGCACTCTGACTAACTTGATCACTTTGTTCCGAAGCACCTGCTCCTTCTTATCCATAATCTTTACTGGTCTCTCCACGTAAGTCAGATCTGGTTGCATATCCACCTGCTCGTACTCCACTATGTGTCTGGCATCCCGATGATACTTCCTTAGCATTGACACATGGAACACATTATGAACTTGTTGTAGGTTTGGGGGGTAAGGCTAGCTCGTAAGCCAACTTCCCAATCCGTCTTAGTATCTCAAAAGTTCCAATGTATCTTGGGCTTAGTTTCCCTTTCTTTCTGAACCTCATTAACCCCTTCCAAGGGGATACTTTTAGTAGTACTAAGTCCCCTACTTCATACTCCTTGTCCTTTCGGGCTAGGTCTGCATATTTCTTCTGTCTGTCTTGGGCTGCTACCAGCCGTCCTCTGATGAGATCCACTATATCTTTGGTCCTTTGGACCACTTCAAGTCCAAGCATCTTCCGCTCTCCTACTTCATCCCAGTATAAGGGAGATCGACACCTTCTTCCGTACATGGCCTCATAAGGCGGCATTCCGATGCTAGCATGAAAGCTATTGTTATAAGAAAACTCGATCAACGGCAAGTGATCATCCCAACTTCCTTTAAAGTCTATTACACAGACTCTCAACATATCCTCTAGTGTCTGGATGGTCCTTTCACTCTGCCCATCCATCTGGGGATGGTAAGCGATACTCATATTTAACTTGGTCCCCGCACATTCTTGAAAGCTCCTCCAAAATCTGGAGTTGAACCTGGGGTCTCGATCTGAGACAATGGACGCTGGGACTCCATGTCGCGTCACTATTTCCTTAAGGTAAATGTCCACCAGTCTATCGACTGTGTATCTCTCATTGATAGGAATGAAATGAGCTGACTTTGTCAGTCGTTCTATAATCACCCATATGGCATCATGGTTGGCTTTCGTCCTTGGTAAGCCGACAACAAAATCCATGGCTATCTGTTCCCATTTCCATTCGGGAATCTCCAGGGGTCGTAAAAGTCCACTGGGTCTCTGGTGCTCTGTCTTTACTCTTTGGCAAGTCAAACATTTGCTTACCCATTCTGCTACGTCCCTCTTCATGTTGGGCCACCATTAATACTCCTTCAAATCCCTATACATCTTGGTGCTTCCCGGGTGAATGGAATACCTTGAACTATGGCTTTCACCCAAAATCTCGCCTTTAAGCTCTTGAACGTTTGGAACCCAAATCCGGTAGGAGTACCTCATTATCCCTTTATCATCTCTCTCAGTATGGATGTGGCGCCCTCCAAACCCGGGTCAGAAGTTTGGGGTCCACACACACACCTTAATTATAACCTGCTTATAACAATAATAAAGATAATAATAATTACACGTTATATCCCGGATATTACATCCTTCCCCCCTTAAAAGGATTCTGTCCTCAGAATCTCCTAAGAAAACAAATGAGGGTACTTTTCTCTCATATCACTTTCTAACTCCCAGGTTGACTCTTCAACCTTTGGGTTTCTCCACAATACTCTTACTAACTTTATCACTTTATTTCTCAATATTTTCTCTCTTTCCTCTAAAATCTCTATTGGATTCTCTACATATGATAAGTCTGCCTGAAGCTCTATTGGCTCATATTCTATTACATGCCTGGAGTCTGGATTATATTTCTTGAGCATCGATACATGAAAAACATTGTGAATGTGCTCCATGTGAGGAGGTAATGCCAATTCGTAAGCGACTTTGCCAACGCTCTTTAGGATCTCAAAAGGTCCGACATATCTTGGGCTTAGCTTCCCTTTTCTTCCCAAACCTCGTTAGTCCTTTCCACGGTGATACTTTCAATAATACCAAGCTCCCTTCTTCAAATTCCATGTCTTTCCTTGACTGGTCTGCATATTTCCTCTGACGATTTTGTGCGGCTATTAATCTTTTCTGGATAAGTTCAACAACTTCCTTTGTCTGCTGCACCAATTCAGGTCCGAGTATTTTACGTTCTCCTACTTCGTCCCAATATAATGGAGATCTACATTTGCGTCCATAAAGGGCTTCATAAGGTGGCATCCCAATGCTGGCGTGATAACTGTTGTTATAAGCAAATTCTACCAGGGGTAAATGCTCGTCCCAACTTCCTTTGAAATCAATAGCACAAACACGTAGCATGTCCTCGATTGTCTGGATTGTTCTTTCACTTTGGCCGTCCGTCTGCGGGTGATAGGCCGTACTCATCTTCAATTTTGTTCCCAAACATTCTTGAAAACTCTTCCAAAATCTTGAATTAAACCTTGGATCTCGATCAGATACGATAGACACTGGAACTCCATGACGAACTACAATTTCTTTTAGGTACATATGAACTAGCTTGTCGAGCGAAAATCTTTCATTTATAGGCAGAAAATGAGCTGACTTGGTAAGTCTATCCACTATAACCCAAATGGCATCATGATTAGCCCTTGTCTTTGGTAATCCAACTATGAAATCCATGGTAATATGTTCCCACTTCCATTCTGGAATCTCCAATGGCTGTAGCAATCCGCTTGGTCTCTGATGCTCCGCTTTAACTCTCTGACAGGTATAACATTTGCTAACCCATTCCGCAATTTCCCTCTTCATATTTGGTCACCAATAATTCTTCTTCAGATCTCTGTACATTTTGGTACTCCCTGGATGGATGGAATATCTTGAACTATGTGCCTCTTGTAAAATTTCATTCTTTAACTCCGTCACTGGTGGAATCCAAACTCTTGAAGAAAACCTAAGAATACCTTGATCATCTTGTTGCGTGCATAATTCCTCACCTACCAAACTATTTATATCTTGATCCATTACCTCTTTCTGGCATTTCTTTATTTTCTCCAGTAACTCCGGGTGGAAAATCATACTGTATACTTTTGCTTCTTCAGGCTTGCAAATTTTAACCTCCAATTCTAATTTCTGAAATTCTTTATATATTTCTTCAGGTACAGATAACACATTTAACCTTTCCTTCCGACTTAACGCATCTGCTACAACGTTCGCCTTACCGGGATGATAATTAATCGAGCAATCATAATCCTTGATCAACTCTAACCATCTCTTTTGCCTCATATTAAGTTCCTTCTGGGTAAATATATATTTCAAACTTTTGTGATCCGTGAAAATCTCACACTTTTCTCCATATAAATAATGTCTCCAAATTTTCAAAGCAAAAACTATAGCTGCTAGCTCCAAGTCATGAGTAGGGTATTTCTGTTCGTGTGGTTTTAATTGTCTTGACGCATAAGCAATCACCTTGTCATGCTGCATAAGAACACATCCTAGTCCCTTATGAGAAGCATCGCTATAAATTATGAAATTCCCTTGATCGTCCGGAAGTGATAAAACAGGTGCCGTGATTAATCTCTGCTTCAATTCTTGAAAACTTCCTTCGCACTTGTCGTTCCATATAAACTTTTCATTCTTTCGTGTAAGCTTTGTTAATGATGTGGCAATCCTTGAGAAATTCTGAACAAATCGACGATAATATCCTGCTAATCCTAGGAAACTTCTTACCTCAGTGGGTGTTCTCGGTCTCTCCCAATTCGTAATTGCTTCGATCTTTGCCGGGTCCACTTTGATCCCTTCATTACTGACTATGTGTCCTAAGAACTGAACTTCCTGTAACCAAAACTCACACTTCGACAGTTTAGCATATAACTTCTTCTTCCTTAAAATCTCCAAAGTCGTTCTCACATGTTCCGCATGATCTTCTTTCGTCTTGGAATAGATTAAAATATCGTCTATAAACACAATAACAAACTTATCCAAATACTCTTTGAAAATTCTATTCATCAGATCCATAAACGCTGCTGGGGCGTTGGTCAATCCAAAAGACATCACTAGAAATTCATAATGTCCATACCTTGTTCTGAAAGTTGTCTTTGGTATATCTTGTGGCTTGATCTTTAGTTGATGATATCCCGATCTTAAATCAATTTTGGAGAAATACTTGGCTCCCTTCAATTGGTCAAACAAATCATCGATTCTGGGTAACGGATACTTGTTCTTGATTGTCAGCTTATTGAGCTCCCTATAGTCAATGCACAGTCTCATGCTTCTATCTTTTTTCTTGACAAATAATACCGGGGCTCCCCACGGGGATACGCTAGGTCTAATTACTCCTTTCTCTAACAATTCTTGCAATTGCCTTGCTAGCTCCTTCATCTCAACAGGCGCCATTCTGTATGGGGCTTTGGACACCGGTTCTGTTCCAGGTTCTAAGTCGATCGCAAATTCAATTTTTCTATCTGGAGGAAGTCCTGGTAATTCGTCGGGAAATACGTCTGGAAATTCATTCACTACTGGAATATCTTCAAGTTTTGCTGGCTCCTGACTCCTGTCGATTACATATGCTACGAAATGCTCACATCCTTGCCGTAATAATTTCTTGGCTTGAATCATTGTTAAGAACTTCTTTATTTGTTTCTGACCTTTGAGCGTTACTATTCTTTCGTCTGGCATTTTCACCATTACTTTCTTATTCCGACAATCTATCTGAGCATCATGCTTAGATAACCAATCCATCCCTAATATTACATCAAATTCTCCTAACTTAAATGGTATCAAATCTACACAAAACTTACTACCAGAAATCTCAACCTCACAATTTCCACAAACTTGGTTCACAGTTACACGTTCTTGATTTGCTAATTCCACAGTCATTATTTCATTTAAGCATTCCACTGGACAATTTAATTTACTAACAAAGTCTTGTGAAACAAATGATCGAGTTGCTCCCGAATCTATTAACACTTTGGCACATAAAGAATTCACATTAAGCGTACCTGCCACGACATCCGTATCCTGGATCGCATCTTTCACCGACATGTCAAAAACTCTAGCCCTTGGAGTCTCATTCACTATTGGGGTAGATCCCATAATCCTCAATGCATTACTGACTGGGGCTGGTGTCTTGCAATCCCTGGCCATATGTCCTGGCTTTCCACATTTAAAGCATGTAAATCCAATGACTGGAACCTTCACTGCTGGATTCCGGATAGGCTGATCCTTATTTGCTGGCTGATTTCGGCACTCCCTTGAATAGTGCCCTTTCTGGTTGCATTTAAAACATACCACATTCAACTTGTTACAAACTCCTCCATGCTTCTTTCCACAAACTTGACAATCTGGAAAAGTTAATCTCAACTGATTCGGCTGATTTATATTAGCTGGACGATTGCCTTGTCCTCCGTCTCCTGCATTTTGTCTTCTGAAATTAAAATTTCTCCCTGGCTGAAACTTGCCCTTCTTTGAATTTGGAAACTTCCCTGTTTGTGACTGACCCTCACTTCCCTCAACTTTCCTTTTCTTGCTTTCCTTATCTTTCTGGAACATCTCACTCTCTGTCTCTGCGATCATAGCCTTCTGTACTACTCCTGCATAAGTCTCTAATTCAAAAAATAGCTACCTTTCCCCTGATCCATGGTTTCAAGCCTTGCTGGAATCTCTTAGCTTTCTTTCTATCAGTATCAATATACGACGGTACATACCTTGACAATTCCTCAAACTTCCCCTCATAATCTATTACCGACATATTCCCTTGCTTTAGCTCTAAAAACTTCAACTCCATTTGATCCTGAACAAACTGAGGAAAATACTTTTCTAGAAACAATTCCTTGAACCTTTCCCAAGTAATAACATCCGTACCTTCCAATGTCTTCACCATCTCCCACCAATAGGTGGCTTCATTCTTCAGATAGTAACTTGCAAACTCAACCTTCTGTTCCTCCTTCACTTTCACTAAGGCAAATGCCTTCTCTATTTCCTTTAACCAAACATTTGCTTCAATTGGCTCTAAGGAACCCTTGAATTCTGGTGGGTTTATTGCCTGAAAAGTTTTGAAGGTTACCTGGGGATTGGTCTGTCTTTGTTGTTGTTGTGCTAGGTGAACTGTTTGTTGAGCCAGGATTTGAAGAATCTGGGCTATTGCTGGGTCCATAGGTCCTGGGTTCACATTCGGGTTTGTATCATCTTGATTGTTGTTGTTGGTTTCTTCATTTCGGGTGTTGGTGCGGGTATTTCTTTTAGGAGGCATTTTCTGTAAAGAATCAATCAATTTATTTAGCTTTTGAATCAAATATTTGCATAAAAGAAAAGTTTTGTAAAACAGGAATATCTCTTTTGAAAACAGTTGTAACTAAGTAAATTGCATGCTTCTTTACAGAATATAAACAGTTATGGAAAACGGGGTACATGGTATCACAGGGTATGACTGGTGCAATAAAATAAATGACAGTGCTGGAAAGGAAAAAGGTACTGATATATATAGATCAAAAGTTTTAGGGTAGTACAAGCGTAAAGACGCTTCGAAAGTAAAAGCAAAAAGGGTACAACAACCTATTCACTAGTCAGCATAGCTAGTCTATAAATACAACTCAAAAGTCTACTGATACACACTACACACTACTGTACATACTACATAACCATAACAACACTTCTCAGCATCTCCATCTCTGAATCTCTGACTCATGGCAAATCTGGACCTCCTATCTCCTCAAGCTCCTCTAGAACCCACTTAGCCCACTCGACTAGGAAATCAGGGGTGATGTCCGCATGTGTAGCCTCAGCAATCCTCACAGCAGCTGTTTTACGAAACGCCTGGAGCCTCTCTCTAAGTCGCCTCTCACCACTCCCCATCTCTCTGGTACGCATGATATGCAATAACTCCTGGATCTGACCCTGTAGAAATCGCTGCTCCATAAGGCAAGCCTCAAACTGATGATATGGGACAGGATAGGAAGAGAACTGGAAAGGTACTCCCGTGACTGAATGACTAGTAAAGCCTGAATCCGCAGGTGGGGGTCCTCTGATAGGTGGCCTCATACCTGGAGGTGGAATAGCCTGCAGTGGTACGGGCTGCAACACCGGTGGAGGTAGAATAGCCAATGTTGATGGAACAACAGGACGTGGATCCGAAAACGGCACTCCAACTGAAGGCTCTGAATGATCAGCTGATACAGGAATAAAAGAGTCGGCCATCTCTGCTATCTGAAATCATATCGTAATATAAGAATCTCGTTCCATAACGCAAACTTATACTAATACCTGATATACCGAAGCACTCAACCTCTCAACGTTCTCTCATCCTATGCCTTACTTCTAATCTTAACCCTCTACCCATTCCCGTTAACCTAGGCTTGTGTCAGTGACTTATAACCTGTAGCTCTGATACCAACCTGTGGCGCCCTCCAAACCCGGGTCAGAAGTTTGGGGTCCACACACACACCTTAATTATAACCTGCTTATAACAATAATAAAGATAATAATAATTACACGTTATATCCCGGATATTACAATGGATCTCTTCTCCAGTCATTGACTCTCTACCTTCATTCATTACTTTCTCTTGGCACAATCTAATCTTTTCTAATAACTCTGGCTGCATTGAGATCTCAAACAACTTTTCAGTTCCGGCTCCGGTTACCTTTAATTCTATTTCCATTCTCTCGAAATCCCTTATCAATTCCTCTGAAGTCATTATCATTTTGAGTCTTTCCTTCCTGCTAAGGGCATCAGCCACCACATTGGCTTTCCCTGGATGATAGAGAATCTCACAATCATAGTCCTTGATTAGTTCTAACCATCTCCTCTGGCGCATGTTGAGCTCTTTCTGCGTAAATATATACTTGAGGCTCTTATGGTCTGTAAAAATCTCGCACTTCTCTCCGTACAAGTAGTGCCTCCAAATTTTTAAGGCAAAAACTATTGTCGCGAGCTCAAGGTCATGAGTAGGATATCTAATCTTGTATTCCTTCAGTTGTCTCGACGCATACGCAATCACCTTACCGTGCTGCATAAGCACACACCCTAATCCTTTGTGCGACGCGTCACTATATATCACAAAATCTCCTTTTCCGTCTGGCAATGCCAACACCGGGGCTGTTACCAACCTTTTCTTTAATTCCTGAAAACTATTCTCGCATTTTTCCGTCCATTCAAACTTCTCTGTCATACGAGTAAGTCGTGTCAAAGGGGCTGCGATCTTCGCAAAGTCCTGGACAAATCTACGATAGTAGCCGGCCAATCCTATGAAACTCCTTACCTCTGTGGGTGTGGTTGGCCTTTCCCAATTTGAGACCGCCTCTATCTTGGAGGGGTCGACCAATACTCCTTCTTTATTGATCACATGTCCTAAAAACTGTACACTTCGAGAATTTGGCAAATAACCGTTCCTCTCTGAGTATTCCTAGAGCTATCCTCAAATGCTCTGCATGTTCTGCCTCAGTCCTTGAGTAGATTAAAATATCATCGATAAAAACTATCACACACTTGTCCAAGTACTTCTTAAATACTTTGTTCATTAAATCCATGAAAGCCGCTGGGGCGTTGGTTAATCCAACGGACATTACCAAGAACTCATAGTGCCCATACCTGGTACGGAACGCGGTCTTGGAAATATCTTCGGGTTTAATCTTTAGTTGGTGATATCCAGTTCTCAGGTCAATCTTGGAAAAATAAACAGCATCCTTTAGCTGGTCGAACAGATCATTTATTCTAGGTAACGGGTACCTGTTCTTTATGGTTAGCTTGTTCAACTCTCGGTAGTCGATGCACAGCCTCATGCTCCCATCTTTCTTCTTAACAAATAACACTGGTGCTCCCCACGGAGACATACTGGGTCTTATCATACCCTTATCCAAAAGTTCCTGCAATTGGGTAGCTAATTCCTTCATTTCTAATGGGGCTAACCGGTAAGGTGCTTTTGAAACTGGCGCCGTCCCTGGGGACAACTCAATAGCAAATTCAATCACTCTATCGGGTGGTAATCCCGGAAGGTCTTGTGGGAATACATCTTCAAATTCGTTGACTACCGAAATATCTTGTAAGTTGGGCACCTCCTTCTGCGTGTCCACCATATAGGCTAGGTAAGCCTCATTTCCTTTTCGTAGCATCCTTTTGGCCTGGGCCATGGTCAAAAATTTCTGCGTCTGCCTCTTTCCTCTAAATATGACTTCTTTCTTCCCTGGGATATTCAACTTAACTTTATTCCCCTTACAGTCTATCTGAGCATCATTGCTAGATAGCCAGTCCATTCCCAAAATTACATCAAACTCCCCTAATTTAAAAGGAATCAGATCAACACTAAAAGATTGTCCCCCTATGCCTAACTCACAGGCTAGGTGAATCTGGTTAACAGGAATAATTTCATGATTGGCTATTTCTACTTGTAAGGATTCTATCAAGGGTTCAGTCTTAAGTCTTAGTTTATGCGCAAAGTCCTTTGATATAAAAGATTTAGTTGCTCCCGAATCAAATAAAATGTTTGCACTGACTGAATTTAGAGAAAGGGTACCTGTTATCACATCTGAGTCTTTCATAGCATCTTGGACTGTCATGTTGAAAGTCCTCGCAGTAGGTGGCTTATTGGAGGCAGCCCTGCTGGCTCCTGAAGCTACTGGTTTGTTCATTGGGCATTCCCTCTTCCAATGACCCGGGCGTCCACACTGATGACAAGTGGTGGTTGGAATGACAGCAGGGGTTGATGAAGGGCACTTAGTTGAATAGGGACCCTCTCGACCGCACTTAAAGCAGGTTACTGGCTTTCCTTTATACTCCCCAGTATGCATCCTTCCACAAGTGTTACAGGTTGGAAATGGGGGTCGAGATTGGTTGAAATAGGACATTCTTGACTTCTGGCCGCTCTGGCTCACATTCACACTCATTGGCCGCTTAAACCCAGTGTTCTTTCCCGGTAGGGACACTGCTCCCCTATTAACTCTAGTTGGGAAGCTCCCTCCTGCGGAACCTCCACCCATGCTCATACTTTTCCTCTTTATTCCCTTCTTCTCTCTTTCCTTCTGTATCTGTTCATTTACGGCTTCTACAATTGTTGCCTTTTGCACCAGAGTGGCATAATCCGTAAGCTCAAGGATTGCCACCCTATTCTGAATCCACGGTTTCAGTCCCTGCTGAAACCTCCTAGCTTTCTTTTCCTCGGTGCTCACAAACTCCGGCACAAACCTTGATAACTCGGTAAATTTTGCTTCGTACTCTGCTATAGATAAGTTATTCTGCTTTACCTCCAAGAACTTGAGCTCCATCTGGTTCTCCATAAACCTCGGGAAATACTTTCCCAAAAATAACTGACTGAACCTCTCCCAGGTTATAATAGCATCTGTCTCCATGTTTTTCTTGGCCTCCCACCGGTAGTTGGCCTCTCCTTTCAGAAGGTAGGTAGCAAATACAGTCTTCTGTGCCTCATCGGTACTCAGAATCTCAAAGGATTTCTCCATTTCCTTTAACCATGCCCTTACCTCAACTGGGTCGGCTGATCTGTGGAACTCAGGGGGCTTAAGGGACTTGAAAGCCCTGAAGGAGTTTGCCACAACATTGTTATTTCCTTGAGGGGGTGGGTTGGGTTGATGTTCCAAGTTCTTCCTTAGTAGTTGCATGAACTGTCCCATGGGATCCATGCCTGGGTTTGGTACTGGTTGCTCAACCTCGGTTTCTCCTTCTTCAGCCTCTATCTCAAATCCTTCAACATCATATGTTTCCTCCTCCTCTTCATACAGGGAGTCATCCTGTTCAACATAATCCTCATCTTCCTTTTCACTGTGTTCTTGGTTCCTATCGTCCTGGTTATGGCTTCCCTGGTCCTCAGATCTAGGGTTCGCCCTAGTTCCAATCTTTCTTGGCGGCATGATACTGATAAATTTTTTTGGGAAATTCAATGTTAGGTCACAATCATACACAACCTTGTGCCTTGCACAGTTTCTATAATGGGGAGAATGTATCTCGCAATTCTATTATATTATGACAGTTCTAATAAGAAGTGCAGTAATATTAATGATAAAAACAATGATCTCGTCACTAAGGAACTGAACTGAAAGGAAACAAATATATACATGATGCGAGAAATACATAGTTTGATCTGGTCAAAAGTACAACAGTGCTACAGCCATCTGCCCAAAAGTGATACACAAGAGTCTATCTGTCTAGTCGGAGAAAGGGATGCTATATACAAGTCAACTATCCTGGAAAATTGGCTCTTACTATGGCCTTGACTAACTAGACGACTAGACTATCCCATCACCGGTCCTGAATCACACACCGGAGCGGGTCAGCTCCCACACCCTTTCCATCGCACGACGGAAGATGTCGTCAGCCTGCCGCCTGGAGATCCTACCATGTCTGTCCCCCTAGAGCGATCAGAGTCTCGCTCGGGCCGTGAGCTCTATCCCCGTCAGCTCCCTCCTCAAGGATCGGGGTATAGTAGCCTTAGTCTCATAAGCTCGGGCACGCCTACCCGCCCTCTCCGCATCCAACTCCCTCCTGACCTCATCCAGCCGGGCCTCAGCAACAGCCACTCGGGTCCTCAGTACATCCTGAACATATCTGTGAGCTAACAAAGACTGCCTATGGGCAGGGTCGAGAGGTGGTGAATCCGGAGCCGCTGGGGGTGCCTCATCGGTCTTCCTAGGCTCGGAAGTATGGGTCTCAGAGCTGTCATCATAAGGGCTCCAAGATAGTGGTGGAGGGGTAGGAGCTCTGACCACCGAGAGTGAGGGTAAAGGGGTACCAGTGTACTCTACCATAGTTCCGACATGCTTCTCAGCTACTAGGACCTCATCCGGGTCCTCCTCATCTGAAATCGCCACAACCTCCGTCTCTGACCCCTCTGATGGGTCCTCCTCCTCCTCCTCCATCTCAGGCTCCTCCTGGTCCTCGGCATCTAGCAGTGCCTCATTATGCTCACGCTCGAACATCTCTGGGTCCTCTATCTCATGAGCCTACACATTAAACGAGCTAAGTTACTATCATGATACTTATAAGGGTTCTCGTAAGGGTTTTAACTGTCAGTGCTACTTTAAGTAGTCCGACTATGAACTTGGCAAGAGTTCTTATTATCTTTGTGAGTTTATTATTATATCGTCGCATCATCTCTGAGGTTTATAACGCTTAGCTCCGATACCATTTCTGTAACACCCCCAGATCCGGGGTCGATGATCCGGGTCGTCACGGTCTTTCTTTCCACAATATCACTTAACTTAATTAATAATAAATAACCTCATGTTGTGACCCCACACTAACACACACCACAACCCGTTATAGTCTCAGAGATGAAATTGAAATAAGTACAAGTCCTTGAATCCATAATTTAAAAGTTATTACAACCCAAAATGATTACTTGATAAGTTTACAGTTAATTGTCATTATCTACCACAAGTTATAATTATTCATAATTGGTTCCCAAAAGTAGAATGTCTGATCTACCAATAGATCTACCTCTGCAGCTATAGCTGCTACAACATCAACGGGAAGACGCGAGACACTTCCCACACGTTTGCGCTGGGTCTGCTTGAGTCTGGCCATCTTTCCTAACTGTTGTTGTGTGATGAAGAAATGAAGCAAGAGTGAGCATTACAGCTCGCAAGATAATATATAGTGTAAACAATAATGCAAGTATCTAAATGGATAACTTACTGGAAACCTTTATCAAGTGTAAGGTAATTACTTACTGGATATAAGCTTAAAGGAAGATGAAGTTACCATTTACTTCACTATACTTATACCATTTTATAAAACTACTTGAACTACCACTGTTCAAAGTATTATAGGTTTCAAAAGGTCATCCCATAGATCAGACCACAAGTTAAGACTTGAATAGATTCAATCTTTGAAATATTATTGAATGAAATGAAGTTACGAGATACTTTATTTAGTCCCAATATATATATATCCACATATATATCTCTTATACATTTCCTGGAAACCTCTGTTATGTAAAGTATGAACAGAGTTTGTAACATCCAATGAATTTTGGAAAGGAAAAGAATTTTGGCATAAACCCGATATCTTGCTGATCAGGAAAAGATACCAATAAGTAACTTTTTCTACTAGTAGATGGATGAATTCCCCACTGGTCATCACCCTGGCCGCAATAGGACCTTATGTTGGACTGCCACTCGGCCACTTACGCATTTGATGGACTCTCACTGAGCCACTTACACTTTCATGGACGCCTACTGAGCCCATGTTGCTTATGCCGACTCAATAGATGGACTTACTTCTCGAACGATGGGTAAGTAATCAATTCATTTACCAAAACAGCAACCTTGTTGCGAATATAAAATACACCACAGAGCCGGATAGCTCAGGTTTTGAGCGAGTATTTAAATCCCCTTTGAAAGGAAGATCTTAAATATAAAAATGAGTTTTGGGATCCGCTCTAACTTTTAAAATCATTTTGAAGACTCGAAAACATTTTTTTTAGAATATTTGGAGTAATGCTGATTTAATGACATAAATCAGTCCCGATATATTAGAAAATATCTGAATATTATTATTTAAACAATATTCCCATAAGGATAATCTCTATATAAATAATTTGAAGTAGAAGTTTTAAAACTCATACTTGAAATGAATACTAAATAACCAAAGATATACTTATCCGAAACTACTATCTTTAGTTGAATAATCGAAAATAAGTTTGATTATCGAAACATTATTCTTTAATAAAATAAAGAATATTATTTAATAAATAAGCGAAGTCATAAGTCCTCGAATTAATATTCAAAATAATATTCATTAAATAAAATAAACGGAGTCATAAGTCCTCGAATGAATATTCAACTAATATTCATTAAATAAAATAAACGGAGTCATAAGTCCTCGAATGAATATTCAACTAATATTCATTATTTAAAATAAAGTTATCGAATAAACCTTATTCGATTAATAGTTTTGAAAACTATATCTATATATATACATAAATATATATATAATATACTCGGGAACATCGACTCCCGGTTTAGAAAATGTTCACCTTTGGGTCCCATATACTAAGGGTATACGCAACTACTGCTCATCTCTAGCATAGGTATTATGCAATTATAAGCATTGGAATCAACAGATAGATATCAAGATTACGAAACAGACATGCATATAATTATCATATCACATGCTCCAATATATCGTAAGACTTTGCTAATAATAATCATGCACTTATCACAAGATAATGCACATACATATATACATCACAACAACAGTATAAGGGGTAGAAAACTTGCCTAAGTGACTGGGGGTGATAAATGGCTTGGGATGAGTCTGGTAACCTATAAATAACATATAAATTGGAATTAAACCAAAGTCGCTTAAGAATCTATACTTTAACCAATTAGACTCTAACGCTCGCTTTGCGCTTAATGATTCTCTTAAGTCGCTCGAGTACCCTCAACTCCACCATTTTTAATAAATTAACCATTAAGAGTTTTAAGGAGATTCTTTCGCGAGCACCTTACCAACTGCCTAATACACTTTACATAAATGTTTCATACTCCAATTAGTCATTTAAGGTCTTCAACCAATGTTTCAAAGTAAGGCGAGGGGTAATGGTTCGGTCGCGAAGCGCCGTTACTTAAAACGGTCGTTTCTCCTTAACCGTACATCGGATTCAAACGAACCACATATCAAAACGAAGCTCGTAACATAAACTATCTAATAATGGCAATGGTCAAAACCTAACAGTGTGTTCACGGGTCTTGATGTTAAGAACAAAAACAGTCTAAGGTAAATCGGGCATTACGACGGCTATGTTTACGCGATTACCAAATTTTATCCTACTCCAAATCAACCACAAATCAACCACAATTCAACCATACAACCAAACTCCATCCATACAATACTACAACAGCCCCAACAACTCAATATTTCCAATTTATACTACTTCCCAATCATGAACTAAAAGCTTACTTAAGTTCTTTAACTAATCATCAAGATTTACAACTCCAAACACATCATAAAACCAACCCATCTCTAAATACACAATAATCAAGCTTCTCATGAACCATACCAAACATAAAAACTCTAAATATACAAAAGTAGGGCTAGGGTATGAGATTATACCTTCCTTGGAGAGTAAAAGTAACTAAGGAGCTTGGAATCACCCTTGAAAGTCCTTACCAAAGCTTAATCTAAACAAAAACTCAAGAACAAAATTTCAAGTTCTTGAAAAACAGTATTCACCCTCTTCTTCCATGAATTTTAGGAAGAGATTGTGAAGGAATTTGAAGCTTAAACTTATAGGATATATATATTTATGCACAAGGAACCTTAGATAATTACCTCACTAATTAACGAAGCTTGGAACTTGGATTTGGGTTTTTCTTTCCTTGCAAAATGAAAGGGGCCGAGAGCTTTTGCTTGAAAATGGGAAGTCAACTTTGTGTTTTTGGTGTTATGATTTGTTTGCTGGTTGTTTTTTCCTTTTGTTTTAATTAATTACCTTTTAACCATGGTGATTTTTGTGTGGCTTGAAATCAACCACACTTCCTTCCTTTTTGGTCATGCTTAGGTCATCATTCTTATGTCATCTTCCCATGCTTGTCCTCTTCTTATTGGTTTGATGACATCATCATCCCTAACCTCTTTGATTAGCTCCTAATTACTTGGCTAATGACCGCTGATCTGCTATACGGTTCGCTTAACTTTCGTTTTCCTTTATCGTTTGAGGGATCATACCCGGGATCTTATTACTTGGGTTTCCTTAACCTTTCTCAATACATTATATTCCTTTTATGATCCTCTCTTATAATCCTTGAATTTAAATCCTATTTATCATGTTACCTTATACTCAATTCTTTCGGTATCTGGTGGATTTTCAGGAAAAATCAAAGTGTTCGAATTTGGATTCTGACGATCTTTACATACACTTATATACCATACAGAGTACTAATAAGATCTAAGAATAACAATAAAAGAACCCCTACATAGTGTGGCATGAAAAGTTTTCTTATTCAGCATAATCAGCAAAAACACTATTCATAAGGGTTACAAAAAGTTCAAATTTTGGGGTTATTACAAAATTCATTTAACTCTTCCTGCATTGCTTGTACCCAATCAGCATTTTAAAGAGCTTCTTCCACTTTCTTTGGTTCAGTCTGAGATAGAAAAGAATGATAGAGACATTCATTTGATGTAGCTGTTCTAGTTCTGACACCTGCATCAGGATTTCCAATAATTAAGTCAGGTGTATGTGCTTTAGTCCACTTCCTTGCAGATGGAAGGTTATCTCTAGAACTGGATGCTCCCCATTATCCATGCTGTCTCCATCAACATTTTCTGATGCTCCCCCTGAAATTATGTTCTCTGAGTTGGATCCTTCAGAATTTGAGTTTCCAGAAATATCAGAACATGAGTTTCCAGAATTATCAGAACTTGACCCATCAGAACTTGAAGAGCCTGTTGTAGGTTCTGATGCTTCTTGAGATGTGGTTGTATCTTCAGTATGCCCCCCTTGCACAGGTGGATCTTGCTTTAGCGTAGTCACCACAGTTTCAATAACATCAGAGTTTAATCCATCAGAGTTTGTAGTATCAGGATTTAGACTATCAGGATTTACAGAATCAGAATTTAACACTTCATTTTCGAATCTCAGCTGATCATGATCATTGAAATCTTCAAGTCCGGTAATCTTCTTATCATCAAAAGAGGCATTGATAGATTCCATGACAACCCTTGTTCTTAAATTGTAGACTCTGAAGGCTTTTGTGGAAAGTGGATATCCAACAAAAATTCCTTTATCAGCTTTTAGATCAAATTTGGATAGCTGTTCGGGATGAGTCTTAAGAACAAAACACTTGCATCCAAATACATGAAAATACTTCAGATTTGGCTTCTTTTTCTTCACCATCTCATATGGTGTCTTTCCATGCTTATTAATGAATGTAGCATTCTGAGTAAAACAAGCAGTCTGCACAGCTTCAGCCCAAAAGTAGGTTGGTAACTTTGCTTCATCAAGCATAGTTCGTGCAACTTCAATAAGAGTTCTATTCTTTCTTTCAACAACTCCATTTTGCTGTGAAGTTCCAGGAGCAAAAAATTCCTGCTTTATTCCATGGTCTTTGCAGAACTCTTTCATGATCAAATTCTTGAACTCAGTGCCATTATCACTTCTTATGATCTTCACAGAATCTTTGACCAATTTATCCAGTTGCTTGACATGATCAATCAAGATAGATGCAGTTTCACTTTTTTTGTGCAAGAAATACACCCATGTTTATCTGGTGAACTCATCCACTATGACCATAACATATTTCTTCTTTACAATAGACATGATATTCATTGGACCAAATAGATCAACATGTAGTAGGTGATAAGGCTCAAGAATTGATGATTCAATCTTGCTCTTGAATGAAAATTTTCTTTGTTTTGCCTTCTAACAAGAATCACAAAGGCCATCAGGAGCAAATACTGATTTTGGCAGTCCTCTCACAAGATCTTTCTTGACTAGTTCATTTATATTGTTGAAATTTAAATGAGAGAGTTTCTTGTGCCAATCCCAGCTTTCTTCAATTGATACTCTACTTAACAGACAGATTGCAGAACCATCAGTACTTGTTGAAAGCTTGGCTTCATAAATGTTACCATGCCTGTATCCTTTCAGAACAACTTTGCCTATAGATTTGCTTACAACTTCACAGTGTTCTTCAAAGAAATCCACATGATAACCTTTGTTACAGATTTGACTAACACTCAGCAGATTGTGTTTAAGTCCTGAGACCAGAGCTACTTTTTCAATGATGACATTCCCAAGATTGATATTACCATATCCCAGAGTTTTTCTAATGTTGCCATCTCCATAAGAAACACCTGGGCCAGCTTTCTCCACAAAGTCTGATAGCAGGGCTTTATTTCCAGTCATATGTCCTGAACATCCACTGTCCAGGACTAGGATGTTCTTCCTGTTGCCCTGCAATCACAAAGACCACTAACGATTAGTTTTAAGGACCCAGACTTGCTTGGATCCTTTGGCCTTATTAAGTTTGTTAACATTTGCAGCGGATTTAGCATCTGAGTTTATCTTAACAGTTTTCTTATCAGAGTTTGCAATATAAGACTTTACATCAGAACTTACACTAGAAGGAATAATGCTAACTTTCTTTACAGAAGGTTTTATTTGATAATAATCATAGTACAAACTATGATATTCCTTACAAGTATAAATGGAATGCCATAAACTACCACAATGAAAACAAGGATTTTCTAATAACCCCAATTTTTTTAAAATTTTTTGAAACCCTTATGAATAGTGTTTTTGCTGAATGAGAAAACTTTTCATACCACACTAGGTAGGGGTTCTTTTATGGATATTCTGAGATTTTATTGGCACTCTATATGACATATAAGTGTATGTAAAGATCGTCAAAATCCAATTCCGAACACTTTGATTTTTCCCTGAAATCCACTAGATACGGAAAGAATTGAGTATAAGGTAACAGGATAAAAAAGATTTAAATTAAAGGATTATAAGAGAGGATCATAAAAGGAATATAATGTATTGAGAAAGGTTAAGGAAACCCAAGTAATAAGATCCCGGGTATGATCCCTCAAATGATAAACGAAAATGAAAGTTAAGCGAACCGTATAACAGATCAGCGGTCATTAGGCAAACAATTAGGAAGTTAATCAAGGAGGTTAGGGATGATGAGGTCATCCAACCAATAAGAAGAGGGCAAGTAAGGGATGATAACATCATAAGCATGACATAAGCATGACATAAGGGGAAGGAGATGTGGTTGATTTAAAACCACACAAAGTCAAGGTTAGAAAGGTAATTACCCAAAAATAAAACAAAAACAACCAAGCTAGCCAAAACAAATCAAAGCAAACACAAAATTATTTCATTCCTTCAACATTGCTCTCGGCTTTTTCTTCTTTTCAAAGGAAGAAAAATCAAAAATCAAGTTCCAAGCATTGTTAAATCACAAGGTAATTATCTAAGGTTCCTTGTACATAGATATGGATATCCTATAAGTTTAAGCTTCTAATTCCTTCACAATCTCTTCCAATAAATCAAGGAATAAGATGGTGAATAGTAACCTTCAAGAAATAACTTTGGTTTTCTTGATTTTTTATGAAAGTTCAAGGTAGCTTAAGCATAGATCAAGGCTTCCATGGACATTCCAAGGATCTTTCATTGATTAAAAGCTTCAAGGAAGGTATAACATCTCCAAACCCTAGCTTTACTTTGTATATTAGGTTGATTTTGATAGTTATGGTAAAGAGTAGCTTGATGCTTGTTGGTTTAGAGTTTGGGTTGGAATGGTAGTGAATTGAAGGTTGAAATCTTATGGTTTGGTTAAAGGACTTAAGTATAGTTTAAATTCAAGTTTAAGAATAAGTATAAATTGTTAATGTTGAGTTTATTGGGTCTGTTATGATGTAGTGAGGATGAATTTTCGTTGTATGAATGGATTGGGATTGATTGGTGGTTGAATTGGAATGGTATAAAATTTGGGAAATCGCGTAAACATAGCCGTCGTAATGTCCGATTTACTTTAGGCTGTTTTTGTTCTCAACATTAGGACCCGTGAACTCACTGCTAGGTTTTGACCATTGCCATGATTAGATAGTTCATGTTACGAGCTTCGTTTTGATATGTAGTTCGTTTGATTCCGATGTACGGTTTAGGAGAAACGACCGTTTTAAGTAACGGTGTTTCGCGACCGAACCATTACCACTCGCCTTACTTTGAAACATAGGTTAAAGACCTTAAAGGACTAAATGGGAGTATGAATCATTTATGTAAAGTGTATTAGGCAGTTGGTAAGACACTCGCGAAAGAATCGCCTTAAAACCCTTAATGGTTAATTTATTAAAAATGGTGGAGCCGAGGATACTCGAGCGACTTAAGTGAAGCGTTAAGCGCAAAGCGAGCATTAAAGTCTAGAGTGGTTACAGTATAGATTCATAAGCGACTTTGGTTTAATTGCGACTTATATGTTGTTTATAGGTTGCCAGACTCGTCCCAGGCCTTTTATTACCCCCAGTCACTCATGCAAGTTTTCTACCCGTATAAACTGTTGTTGTGATGTATATGTGTATATGCATGATCTTGTGATAAATGCATATTTGTTATTAGCAAATTCTTGCGATATATTGGAGCATGTGATATGGTATATATGCATGCCTGTTTCGTATTCTTGATTTATATATCTGTTGGTTCAAATGCTTATTAGTTGCATAATACCTATGCTAGAGATAAGCAGTATTTGAGTTTACCCTTAGTATAGGGGATCAAAAGGTGAACATATTTCTAAACCGGGAGTCGATGTTCCCGAGTATGTTATATATATATATTAAATATATATATATATATATATATATATATATATATATATATTGATATAGTTTTCAAAACTACTGATCGAATAAGGTTTATTCGATAACTTTTATTTTATTAAGTGAATATTATTTCGAATATTCATTCAAGAACTTATGACTACTTTTATTTTATTAAATGAATATTATTTTGAATATTCATTCGAGGGCTTATGCTCAGTTTATATTATTTAATGAATATTATTTGAATATTCATTTGAGGATGTATGACTCCGTTTATTTTATTTAATGAATATTATTTATAATATTCATTCGAGGTATTACGACTCCGCTTATTATTTAATAATATTCTTTATTTTATCAAAGAATAACATTTCGATAATCAAACTTATTTTCGATTATTCAAATAAAGATAGTACTTTCGTATAAGTATATCTTTTTTTATTTAATATTCATTTCAAGTATGAGTTTTAAAACTTCTGCTTCAAATATTTTTAATAAGAATTATCTTTATGAGAATATTATTTAAATAATAATATTCAGATATTTCGAATATATCGGGACTGATTTATTTTAATAAATCAGCAGTACTCCAAACATTCTTAAAAATGTTTTCGAGTCTTCAGAATGATTCTTAAAGTTAGAGTGGACTCCAAAACTCATTTTTATATTTAAGATCTTCCTTTCAAAGGGGATTTAAATACTCGCTCAAAACCTGGGGGATCCAGCTCTGTGGTGTATTTTACATTCGCAACGTGGTTGCTGTTTTGAGAAAACAAATGAATTGATTACTTACCCAACGTTCGGGAAGTAAGCCCATCTAAATGAGTCGGCATAAGCGACAGGCCGGGGTACGGTCTATCAAAGTGTAAGTGGCTGGGTGGCAGTCCATCAACGCGTAAGAGGCTGGGTGGCGGTCCAGCACAAGGTCCTTATGTGGCCAGGGTGATGACCGGTGGGGGATTCATCCATCTACTAGTAGAAAAGGTTACTTATTGGTATCTTTGCCTGATCAGCAAGATATCGGGTTTATGCCAAAATTCTTTTCCTTTCCAAATTTATGGAATATTGAAACTCTGTTCATACTTTACATGACAGAGGTTTTCAGGAAATGTATGGGAGATATATATGAATATATTTATATATCGGGACTTAATGAAGCATCTCGTAACTTCATTATTTATAATGATATTTAAAGAATTGAATCTATTCAAGTCTTATCTTGTAGTCTCATCTGGGTGATGAACTTTTGAAACTGATTATAACTTGAACGGTTGTAGTTCAAGTAGTATTCGGATATAAGTATATTGGAGTATCTTGTAACTTCATCTTTTAAACTTATATCTAGTAAATGATTATCTTGTGCATGTCAAAGATTTTCAGAAAAACGTTGAGACAAGGTAAGATATATGAGATCACCTTGCAACGATATTTTTATACAATTATAAACTGGAACTCTGTGTATATTATACACGTCAGAGGATTTCAAAGATTGTGAAAAGTATATATGTACATATACTGAATATTTTGCGACTTCATCGCATTAAGATATCAAACTTGGTTCATTTCTTTTGACCAAGACTTTCATGAGTACTATGAGAAGGCTCATATATTGTTAATCATTGTACATATTATTTTGGTGGGCTTGCTGCTCACCCTTGCTTTCTTCTTTCATCACACAACAACAGATAGAAAAGATGAACATGACCAAGCTCCCGATTCGCAAGCGATTAGGAAACGTTCTGCAGTTTCCTATAGGCATGGATGTCGCTGTAGCTGAGATAGGAACTACCAATAGGCTAGGCTTTCAACTTTTGATGTACCAGACTTATGTATCTTTATCAATTGTAATAATGGCAAAGAAATGTAAATTTATTCAGAAACCCTTTTAAGGTGTATTGGCATATAATTGTGGAATAAAATGACTTGTGATTATTTTTGGATATTCATCTCTGAGACTATAACTTGTGGTGTGTGTGTTTATTGTGGGGTCACAGTACAGAGTAGTTGATTATTTATTAAGATTAGGTGTTATTAAGGGAAATGGAACTCGTGACAACCCGGATCCCCGACCCCGGATTTGGGGGTGTTACAGAAATGGTATCAGAGCGAAGCGTTATAAACCTCAGAGATGATGTGACGTTAAGATAATAAGTTCACTAAGATAATAAGAACTCTTGCCAAGTTCATAGTCGGACTACCTAACGTAGTACTGACAGTTAAAACCCTTATGGGAACCCTTATAAATATCGTGATAGTAACATAGTTCGTTCTCGTATAGGGCAGCGGGGCACCGAACCCTGAGGTTTAGGAGCATCAGCATGAGGATGTTTTATTACATGTTGGAGATCAAATTGTGAATCTGATAGAGTACCCTAACGAGGGACCGAATCAGATTCATATTGAGAATGTTGCGGTTGAGGATGTTATCCCAGAAGGGATTCTTGTCGAGGAGGATCTCGTGGAGGATCCTGACGAGAATGAAGAGAGGACCGCTGAGGAATTGATGACCGTAGTCAGGGCGACTACCAGAGCAAGAATGGCCGCGAGGGTGGCACTAGAGGATGAAGAGTTACCAAGGGCACAAAGGTTAATGAGGGCAGAAGGAGTGGGGCCTTCCACGGCACCAATTATACCAGTATCAGACCCTCTTCCCGAGGTTCCTGAAGACATCCATGAGGTTCCACCAATTCATGTTCCCTCCCCTGTACAGAGCCCAGCACCTACTGAGGAAATGCCACCTTTATCTCCTGCACCATTGTCACCTGATACCGTGCTTGGTTATCCATTTGGATCCCCTGGGCCTGCACCACCTGTACCCCATGGACTGCTAGATGCAACCACTCAGGCTTCTCTTATCGCCAATTATTACATGACTTTGGGTGGCCTGTCTGAGGCCCGTAATGTTAGAAGTGATCTGTTGGACCGACTTACTGCACCAAGGATTGAGGGCGGAGTACTTCCGGCAGGATTAGCGTATAGCATGGGAAGGATTGAGGCTACCACCCGTGTACAGCTAGAGGCCATCTTGAGGGTCAGATTGATCCAGCTCTACTTGCAACTATCTTAGACCTCATCACCTCTTTAATGGAGCAGGTTAGGGATGTTGTGCGTGCCCGCATTTCTTGATCCATGATAGTGTGCAGAGTCTGAGCAATCTGACAAGAATTTCATGCAGCACCGCTTTTGGAGGATTAGCCTAAGTTATGGATGATTAGTTTTAATGACTAGATGATTATCTATGGTAGTACTTTTGGGATAGAAGCGATCAGATCAAATGATGTAATTCTCTTTAATGTGTTCAGTTGTTGTACCCTCGAACAAATGGTTATATATATATTCGTTAATTTCAGTTCAGATCAGTTTGTTTGTGATAAGATCACATTGTTAATTGCTCTATTAACACTTAAGAGAGTGTCATGAAGTTTATCGAACTTGAGAATTCATAATTTGCAATCGTGCAAGGACTGAACGAGGGAAAGACTTAAGCAAAGTAAGTAAGACAAATATCCAAAGATTCTCAAAATTTTTCCAACTAATATGCCCCCACAAGGAATAAGATTAGGGGCAAACCTTGAATGTGATAATCAGGGAGGTCGCAATTAAGATATAAGGAACCCAGAATATACTAAAGTGGAAAATGAGGAGTTTAAATTAAAAGATGACCCCAATTATGGGGAGTAGGAAGAAATATTTAGACTGAGAAAACAGAAGTCGAGCGAGATCAGGAGACCCGAGACGGTACTCCTGTACGGAAATTCATGGACCTGTCTAAACAGAACTTATACTTTATTCCCAACCACCACCTTGAGGGAAACAATGTAGTGGGAAATTCTTTCAGGACCTCTAAGTTGCTAAGCTCTCAGAGTTCCAAGGAACAAGCTGGCCCAGTCGAGGCAAGAGCCTGGCTAAAGGAGATAGAGGAATCATTTGAGATTCTAAATGATTGACGAACCACAAAAGACTATTTTTGTCACTTACCCTCCTAAGAGAGAGACCACCCGTTGGTGAAAGGCCAAGGAAAGCACGGAGCAAGAGATTATAATAAACTGATTTAAGTTCAGTCAATTGTTTTCAGGAAAGTACTTCCCAAGGTTATGGAGATATTGTAAAAGCTTTAGAGCCAGAGCAAAGGCAGACGAGTATGATGAATTATGAATCTAAGTTGTAAAAGTTGTCAAGATTCATTCTGAGGGCACGAATCCAGAAGGACGGGATGTTTGAAATCAATACTTATGTTGTGTTGGTTCATGAAATAATGATAAGAGAAAGGAAAATAAAAAGAAACTGAAGTGGAAAGGAATATAAAGGCAGTAGAGTGTGAGGAATGATAAAGGAGTTAGGTATGAGGAAACCCTAAAGACTCGTAGCAATAGAAATAGAAAAGTATGTAATCGTCGGGATGAGGGTGATTCACCGTGAGTTAAAATTGATGGTGGAAGGCATAAGAGATACATATATTTATCCCCTGTAAGTTGGGAGGATTCGAGGAAACCTTGAGATAGTTCGAAGGATAAATAATAAGACGCGGATAGACTGAGGAGACAAGGAAGTAAGAAATTAGGAAAATTGGATGAAGGAAGTGACCTTCAAGAATATGAAGTGTAAGACCGGTGGCTTGATACCCAGAAAGGGAGATGCCAGGTATGAAAGATATCCCAACATTGAGATGACTGTTGAGATAAACAACAAAAGTAAATAAGGAATTATTAAGAAGAAGTTCGCGTTGAACACGACCAATATCTTCCAGAACATCCTTGTTATCATTACCAAATTAGGCAAGAAAAGCGGATAACCGTTGTTATCTTTTGGAGGCCATATCGATTGACCTCATTTTGAATACAGGTGTTATTGTGAAAATTAGGCATATACTATCGAGGTGGGAATAATTGAATAAGATAATCTATCAAGGATATATGACTTGATCTATCCATGGAAGGATGCATGTACCTTTTTAAAGGTAGAAGTAAGGATAGAACCTCGATAACTTGAGATGAATCCTAGGGGAATGCATAAAGGTTGGCATTTCGCCCTTAATAGGGACATCATGAGTTTTGACAGTATGAATTGGAAAGGATAAAGGTAATAACAACCTTTAAGGATCAGTGGAGAAATTTTTCAGAAGTATATAGACAATGATTCTGGTATTAATAAATGGTATCTTGATATGCCCTATATCTAGGGAATACATGAGGAACGATTCAATGATAACCTTAGAGGTTTTACAAGGAGAAAGGTAATATTCAAAATTCTCAAGAATATAAATGTTGATAAAGGAAATGTGTCGTAATTATAATGATGCCAAGTGGGGCATGTGTTAAACCACGAGAAAGTATGGATCGAACCAGTAATGGTCGATATTGTTCAGGGCAATTAGGACTTAAGATAAAAGATGTTCTAAGTATGATTGAGAGTCAGTCGTGACAGTGATTAACCTCTAAAGACTGAGGCAATAACTTATGGAAAAATGGTGATATTTTTTTTTACTCATCAGATTTTAAGGAAAACATCTTTACATAAGCAGTGATTGAAATGAGGTAGAAAATTTATTTGGAGGTGGTTAAAATGACATTGACTGTAAGGAAATTTTACTATCAGGAAAGGCCAAAGAGGTGGCCGACACTTTAAAGGTAAAAGGATAATTATAGGCGCTTGTGCCAAAGGAATATAGTGATGATGGTAAAAACTATGCAGGTTGTATTAT
Source organism: Apium graveolens (assembly GCF_009905375.1). Classification (NCBI taxonomy): domain Eukaryota; kingdom Viridiplantae; phylum Streptophyta; class Magnoliopsida; order Apiales; family Apiaceae; genus Apium; species Apium graveolens. The sequence continues at coordinate 50,639,818 of NC_133657.1, forward strand.
GGTTTGGAAGATTGACATTCCTTCTGATGACTGCGCAATACCCAACCGTAATAGTAGTTGGTAAAGGTTTAATTCGTGTAATCTCCATGAGCGGGCTATCTATCTCAGAAGGTACTATCTTGAGAATAATCCAGGACCATATTTCAAAAAGGACTAAACAAACCCTTGAGTTGAGTCTTCTATGGAAGACATATGATTAAGAATGTTATTAACCTGCTATCGGTGCTTTGATTGAAACTTTTCTGCAATTTTATATGCTTCATGTCATGAAAGTACGTCAGAGTTTGGAGTGTTCTTCATGAATTATGATTGGTGGTTATGTTAACTCCTTAGAAGTATTCTATACGACATGTATGGACTCCGCATGGTTAGATATTAAGATTTCATGGAAAGTGAATGACGACAGTAGGTCAGTGGTGGACCATAGTAATGCAGCAATGATTCTGCGAGTAATGAGCTGATTACAACCGTGAGAGTTGTATTGGAATGGATGTTGAGATTGAATACCACTAATCGGGTCGTGGTAGTGTATAAGTTATCATTGATAGACTAATTAAGTAGAGTATCTACCTATTGAATATTTATTCCTTCTTATCAATAGAGAGTCGTACTACTATACGAGGAAGGTTGCGATGCAAGCATAGAATTCTAGTAACGATGATGTCTAGAATGAGATCCCAGATTCGATTTTCGATATCGAGGGAGTTTCAAAGGTGATTGGGTATAAGCTCGAGGAAGAGCATGGGTCCATAGAATGATGGACGGAATAGCAAAAATATTTAAGCATGCGAAATGCGATGCGATAATACTTGATGTTGATATATACACATATGTTTTGTTCTCCTATGACAAACCTCTATAATTCAGAGGTAGGTTCCAAGCCAGATATTTTGTGACAGTATATTTTTTTCATATATATAATTCTCTTCAATTCGTTATTTTCTCTTCTTTTCATTTCATATAAGCTGAGAAGACAACCCTTCCAGAAGGGGAGGTATTGCTGAATGACTATCTATCTGTGTGATAGAAGCCTAGTAGGATACCACATGTTGTTTAATTGCTTGTCAAGTACTAAAGGCTGGCCACCTTCTGTACTAACTATGCAATAGAACAAGTGTTCATGATCATAGTGATCTTTCAACAAATTCCTTTACTTCTATATGATGGATCAAGCTTTCGAAGATGGAAGCAGCTAAAGGAAGTAGTCTCAGTACGGTGGTATTCCAATTCTAACGCGTTCGTGATACTAAGGTTGACGTGATTATTAAAGGTTATAGAATGCTAACAAGCAAAAGTATAACCAGTATAATATTAGGAACGGAAGGTAGTAGCGATTACGAACTGGAAAAGAATGGGTATTGAGAAGCAAAAGCTCTAATGCTAAAAGCTATAATGAGAGTCTGTGTAATAGATTTGAAAGAAATTAGAATGATCACTTAACACGGATTGAGTTTTCTTACGACAATAGATCATATGTCATTATCGAGATGTCGCCATATGAGATCCTTGAGGGAAGACAATGTCGATCTCCCTTATGTTAGGATGAAGCTGTAGAGCGCAAGATGCTCGGACCCGCAGTAGTCCAAAGGACCAGGGATATAATAGATCTAATCAGAGGACGGCTGGGAGTAGCCCAAGATGGACATAAGAAGTATGCTGATTTGACAATGAAAGGACAAAGAGTATGAAGGAGGGAACCTTGTATTGTTAAAAGTATTCCCTTGAAAAGAATTGATGAGGGTTGGAAAGAAAGGAAAGTTTAAGTCCACGAATTGTTGGACCCTTGGATATATTAAGACATATTGGGAAGTTAGCCTATGAGCTAGCCCTACCCCCGAACCTGTAGCAAGTTAATAATGTGTTCCACGTATCAATGTTAAGGAATTATAATTTGGATGCCAGATAAATAGGGGCATATGAGCACATAGACATGCAACCCGACGTAACCTATATGGAGCAACGAGGAAGGGTTATAGATCGAAAAGGGACAAGTGCTTAGGAGAAGGGTTATTAAACTAGGTAGAGTTTGGTGGTAGGACCACAATGTGGGAAAATTTACTCGAGAGTTAGAAAGTGCAATGCTAAGAGAGTATCCCTATTCATTTTCTATCTGATTCCGGGACGGAATCCTTTTAAGGAGGGGAGACTGTAATAACCCCAATTTTTTTGGAAAATTTTTGAAACCCTTATGAATAGTGTTTTTGCTGAATGAGAAAACTTTTAATGCCACACTAGGTAGGGGTTCTTTTATGGATATTCTGAGATTTTATTGGCACTCTATATGACATATAAGTGTATGTAAAGATCGTCAAAATCCAATTCCGAACACTTTGATTTTTCCCTGAAATCCACTAGATACGGAAAGAATTGAGTATAAGGTAACAGGATAAAAAAGATTTAAATTAAAGGATTATAAGAGAGGATCATAAAAGGAATATAATGTATTGAGAAAGGTTAAGGAAACCCAAGTAATAAGATCCTGGGTATGATCCCTCAAACGATAAACAAAAACGAAAGTTAAGCGAACCGTATAACAGATCAGCGGTCATTAGGCAAACAATTAGGAAGTTAATCAAGGAGGTTAGGGATGATGAGGTCATCCAACCAATAAGAAGAGGGCAAGTAAGGGATGATGATATCATAAGCATGACATAAGCATGACATAAGGGGAAGGAGATGTGGTTGATTTAAAACCACACAAAGTCAAGGTTAGAAAGGTAATTACCCAAAAACAAAACAAAAACAACCAAGCTAGCCAAAACAAATCAAAGCAAACACAAAATTATTTCATTCCTTCAACATTGCTCTCGGATTTTTCTTCTTTTCAAAGGAAGAAAAATCAAAAATCAAGTTCCAAGCATTGTTAAATCACAAGGTAATTATCAAAGGTTCCTTGTACATAGATATGGATATCCTATAAGTTTAAGCTTCTAATTCTTTCACAATCTCTTCCAATAAATCAAGGAAGAAGATGGTGAATAGTAACCTTCAAGAAATAACTTTGGTTTTCTTGATTTTTTATGAAAGTTCAAGGTAGCTTAAGCATAGATCAAGGCTTCCATGGGCATTTCAAGGATCTTTCATTGATTAAAATCTTCAAGGAAGGTATAACATCTCCAAACCCTAGCTTTACTTTGTATATTAGGATGATTTTGATAGTTATGGTAAAGAGTAGCTTGATGCTTGTTGGTTTAAAGTTTGGGTTGGAATGGTAGTGAATTGAAGGTTGAAATCTTATGGTTTGGTTAAAGGACTTAAGTATAGTTTAAATTCAAGTTTAAGAATAAGTATAAATTGTTAATGTTGAGTTGATTGGGGCTGTTATGATGTAGTGAGGATTAATTTTAGTTGTATGTAAGGATTGGAATTGATTGGTGGTTGAATTGGAATATTATAAAATTTGGGAAATCGTGTAAACATAGCCATCGTAATGTCCGATTTACTTTAGGCTGTTTTTGTTCTCAACATTAGAACCCGTGAACTCACTGCTAAGTTTTGACCATTGCCATGATTAGATAGTTCATGTTACGGGCTTCGTTTTGATATGTAGTTCGTTTGATTCTGATGTACGGTTTAGGAGAAACAACTGTTTTAAGTAACAGTGTTTCGCGACCGAACCATTACCACTCGCCTTACTTTGAAATATAGGTTAAAGACCTTAAAGGACTAAATGGGAGTATGAATCATTTATGTAAAGTGTATTAGGCAGTTGGTAAGACACTCGCGAAAGAATCGCCTTAAAACCCTTAATGGTTAATTTATTAAAAATGGTGGAGCCGAGGATACTCGAGCGACTTAAGTGAAGCGTTAAGCGCAAAGCGAGCATTAGAGTCTAGAGTGGTTACAGTATAGATTCATAAGCGACTTTGGTTTAATTGCGACTTATATGTTGTTTATAGGTTTCCAGACTCGTCCCAGGCCTTTTATTACCCCCAGTCACTCAGGCAAGTTTTCTACCCGTATAAACTGTTGTTGTGATGTATATGTGTATATGCATGATCTTGTGATAAATGCATATTTGTTATTAGCAAATTCTTGCGATATATTGGAGCATGTGATATGGTATATATGCATGCCTGTTTTGTATTCTTGATTTATATATCTGTTGGTTCAAATGCTTATTAGTTGCATAATACCTATGTTAGAGATAAGCAGTATTTGAGTTTACCCTTAGTATAGGGGATCAAAAGGTGAACATATTTCTAAACCGGGAGTCGATGTTCCCGAGTATGTTATATATATATATTAAATATATATATATATATATATATATATATGTTGATATAGTTTTCAAAACTACTAATCGAATAAGGTTTATTCGATAACTTTTATTTTATTAAGTGAATATTATTTCGAATATTCATTCAAGAACTTATGACTACTTTTATTTTATTAAATGAATATTATTTTGAATATTCATTCGAGGGCTTATGACTCAGTTTATATTATTTAATGAATATTATTTGAATATTCATTTGAGGATGTATGACTCCGTTTATTTTATTTAATGAATATTATTTATAATATTCATTCGAGGTATTACGACTCCGCTTATTATTTAATAATATTCTTTATTTTATCAAAGAATAACGTTTCGATAATCAAACTTATTTTCGATTATTCAAATAAAGATAGTACTTTCGTATAAGTATATCTTTTGTTATTTAATATTCATTTCAACTATGAGTTTTAAAACTTCTGCTTCGAATATTTTTAATAAGAATTATCTTTATGAGAATATTATTTAAATAATAATATTCAGATATTTCGAATATATCGGGACTGATTTATTTTAATAAATCAGCAGTACTCCAAACATTCTTAAAAATGTTTTCGAGTCTTCAGAATGATTCTTAAAGTTAGAGTGGACCCCAAAACTCATTTTTATATTTAAGATCTCCCTTTTAAAGGAGATTTAAATACTCGCTCAAAACATGGGGGATCCAGCTCTGTGGTGTATTTTACATTCGCAATTTGGTTGCTGTTTTGAGAAAATAAATGAATTGATTACTTACCCAACATTCGGGAAGTAAGCCCATCTAAATGAGTCGGCATAAGCGACAGGCCGGGGTACGGTCTATCAAAGTGTAAGTGGCTGGGTGGCAGTCCATCAACGCGTAAGAGGCCGGGTGGCGGTCCAGCACAAGGTCCTTATGTGGCCAGGGTGATGACCGGTGGGGCATTCATCCATCTACTAGTAGAAAAGGTTACTTATTGGTATCTTTGCCTGATCAGCAAGATATCGGGTTTATGCCAAAATTCTTTTCCTTTCCAAATTTATGGAATATTGCAACTCTGTTCATACTTTACATGACAGAGGTTTTCAGGAAATGTATGGGAGATATATATGAATATATTTATATATCGGGACTTAATGAAGCATCTCGTAACTTCATTATTTATAATGATATTTCAAGAATTGAATCTATTCGAGTCTTATCTTGTAGTCTCATCTGGGTGATGAACTTTTGAAACTGATTATAACTTGAACGGTGGTAGTTCAAGTAGTATTCAGATATAAGTATATTGGAGTATCTTGTAACTTCATCTTTTAAACTTATATCTAGTAAATGATTATCTTGTGCATGTCAAAGATTTTCAGAAAAACGTTGAGACAAGGTTAGATATATGAGATCACCTTGCAACGATATTTTTATTCAATTATAAACTGGAACTCTGTGTATATTATACACGTCAGGGGATTTCAAAGATTGTGAAAAGTATATATGTACATATACTGAATATTTTGCGACTTCGTCGTATTAAGATATCAAACTTGGTTCATTTCTTTTGACCAAGACTTTCATGAGTACTATGTGAAGGCTCATATATTGTTAATCATTGTACATATTATTTTGGTGGGCTTGCTGCTCACCCTTGCTTTCTTCTTTCATCACACAACAACATATAGAAAAGATGAATAGGACCAATCTCCCGATTCGCAAGCGATTAGGAAACGTTTCGCAATTTCCTATAGGCGTGGATGTCGCTGTAGCTGAGGTAGGAACTACCAATAGGCTAGGCTTTCAACTTTTGATGTACCAGACTTATGTATCTTTATCAATTGTAATAATGGCAAAGAAATGTAAATTTATTCAGAAACCCTTTTAAGATGTATTGGCATATAATTGTGGAATAAAACGACTTGTGATTATTTTTGGATATTCATCTCTGAGACTATAACTTGTGGTGTGTGTGTTTATTGTGGGGTCACAGTACAGAGTAGTTGATTATTTATTAAGAGTGGGTGTTATTAAGGGAAATGGAACTCATGACAACCCGGATCCCCGACCCCGGATATGGGGGTGTTACAGATTTTATGGCTTATATCTAACAGACTGACTCTTAACTCCTGACTTTGAGGGTAAGGAGTTTATGTTCTTATTCTTCCTGTAAAAAGAAGCCAGATGGTTAGAATTTCCACAGTTATGACATGTTTTTCTAGGAGCATTAGGAACAGGCTTATAATTGTTACTTTTGTTCACACCTTCCTTTCCATTCCTATTTTTCCTAGGTGGCTTTACCTTGTTTACATTTTTAACCTCTTTCAGCTTATGCTTAAGCTGCTTCTTAGTCATTAAGCCTATGTTAACTTCAGTTGGCTTATCCTATTTAGGTTTGTCAGAAGTTAATTTCTCCTTAACTTCTGATTTCTCAATATCAGTCTTTGCAGTTACAAACTTAACAGGATTTACCTTTGGTTTTTGTTTAACAACTATAGGCTCAGTTTTTACAGTTCCCTTACTGTTCTTATCATCTTCATAACCTAAGCCCTCTTTCCAGTTTCCACTACTAAGAATATCCTGAGTTTCTCTACCAGAGTTAGTCCAAGTCTTGATAATCTCTCTTTCCTTTTCTAACTCAGTTTTTAGAGATTCATTCATTTTTAGCACTTCATCCCTAACATAAAATGCATCATCTCTATCTTTCTGAGGTTGATGGAACATGACTAACTCTTTTTCTAAATAATCATTCCTCATTTTATAAGCAAGATTTTCAGAAGTTAATCTTTCACATGTTAAAGTTTGATCTTTATAACTAATGAACAGGGTTTTAAGATATCTTCTCAACTCAGTAATATCATCAGTATGAAAGGCATAAGTAGTTTGAGGTACCTTTAAGTCAGCAGTATCAGAACTGCTATCAGCATTTGCCATCAAGGCATAGTTTTCCTCATCCTCAGAATCTGAAGCATCTGACCAGCTTTTCTTCTTTGTGACAAGAGCCTTGCCTTTGTCACTTTTCCCTTTTCTGCAATCAGGAGACATGTGGCCTTTCTCACCACAGTTGTAGCATTTAACATTTGAGTAATCTCCTATGTCAGACTTTCCTCATTTGCCTTCAGATTTTCTGAAACCTTTCTTATCAGAACTTGAACCTTTCCTGTAAAACTTCTTTCCTCTCCCGAATTTCCTGTATGCAATCTTTTTGATTCCTTTCACCATAAGAGCACACATCTTCATCATCTCTTCATCAAGGTCCATCTTATGTATACTTTCAGTTTCTGAGTCATCATCAGTATCAGAACTTGATGACTCAATATCAGACTTTGTGATGAGAGCTTTTCCCTTGCCTTTCCTTGAGACAGCTGCTTTGGGACTTTCCTCCTCAGCCACAAAGGCAACTGTCCTTGACTTTCTTCCATTCCTCTTGCTTCTTTGTTCCATCTCAAGTTCATGAGTCTTGAGCATTCCATAAATTTCATCAAGAGTTGTTTCATCAAGATTATAGTTGTCTCTTATTATTGTGGCCTTCAAATCCCATCTTTCAGGAAGAGCTAACAGGAATTTAAGATTTGAATCTTCAATATCATACTCTTTGTCAACTAGTGATAAATCATTCAAGAGTTTGACAAATCTGTCATATAAATCAGTTAATGACTCATCAGGCTTTGAGTCAAAGTGCTCATACTCTTGAGTGAGTATAGTCTTCTTGTTCTTCTTGATTGAATCAGTTCCCTGACACCTTGTTTCCAAAGCATCCCATATCTCTTTTGCAGTCTTGCATTGAATTACCCTGTTTGACATGACATTATCAATGCACTATGCAGCAAGTATCTTACCTTTGCATCCTTTGTAATCGATAAGATATCTTCAGCAGTGTAATCACTTTTCTCCTTTGGTACAGACTTTGCTGGCTGACCTGCAAATTCCACAGAGAGTTTGGTTGGCATATGTGGTCCTTCATTAATCCTGTCAAGATATTCTGGATCTGTAGCTTCCAGAAATATAGCCATCTTCACTTTCCATAAGGAATACTCAGACGGTTTCAATATTGGAACTCTTATAGTCTCATATCGACTATGGGTTATGGTTTTTGGAGGTTCTTCAGTTTTGGTGGGCTTGGTTGGAGTTTCTTCTTCAGACATGATTGTTTATGGATCTTAAACTGTATGTGTGTTAACAGATCTGCTCTGATACCACTTGTTAGGTCACACACACTGTAGAAGGGGGTTGAATACAGTGTTTACTACAATCAAATCGAATATAAGAACTCAAGTAACAGAAAACAGATTTTATTCAACACAATAAACTCAGTTACAATATGGAACTGTCCTCTCTCAGTGATGAACAAATTATCACAAGAGCTGTTAGGGTTATATTGAATAATAACTTCGATAATGATAACACATATAGTGTAAACCCTATGTCTGTGTTTATATACTACACAGTTACAAGATAATGTTCTAATTGATATGGAATATAATTCTGCTTCATAAAATATATCAACTAGTTATCTTTTCTTCCAAGTATTCTATTCTTTATAGAATTCCTTCTTCATGCATATTTCTTCCTGTCTTAGTCTCGATCTTATTTCCTTTCAATCAGCCGTCTGCCTTATCTGAAAGTCACCTTAAGTCCTAATATTATCTCCTGATAAATATCTTCTGATAACTTAAGTTTTGATAACTTAAGTTCTGATATCTTAAGTTCTGTCTTTCGTATAAGTGCTGATTTCCAGTTAAGTACTGATTTGTCTTGTTAGTTAAGATCTGAAAACTAAACACAAATCATATTACACATGACATCACAAATATATCTAACACTGTGACTCTCAGAACTAAGACACTAGCTAAATCTCAACCCACAGTCAACAAGGGAGATATTTTTGTACATCTATGACATCAAGGAGTTTTCTGATATAAACCTCTACTTGGATGAACTGGAAGAAGTAAGAGGGATTGATGCTTACAGACATCTTCCTGAAAAGACTAGTATTCAAATACAAGGGAGGAAGAGAGTTCACATGGCCACTTCACAGGATTCTTCAAGAAAGCCAATATGTCCTGATAAAGGTCTATTCATCCTTCAAGAAGAACTTTGGATTCAATGTCACTGCAAGAAGACTAGTTCTAAAGAAGATTGAAGAGCTAAGGAGTAATAGAGCTAAAGATGCTCTCCCAAAGACTCTAACTATTCCTTACACAGGAAGAAGAGTGCATTTGAGGCCTTACTGGCTTATGGAATTCATGGATGATAAGGGAGTCAAAAAATTCTTCAGACTGGATGACCAACTGAGCATCTCTAGCAATGAGACTCTTTTGGAAATGCAAGAAATATAGAATACATCTGAAGCTGATGAGCTTGAATTCCACAGACAACTCCAGAATCAAATAGAAGAAAACAACAGGAGGCTTGTGATAAGTGGCATTTTATACCACTTAGAGCGTCTTAAAATGGCTTAAATTGGTGTCTTGAAATCAAGTATTTTGTGTATTTGATGCGTTTTTCTAGTGTTTATGCATTTCAGGGTATTAGTTGCATTTCGGGGGAGGAATCATCAAGAATAAGCCTTGGCATGTGTTCACCATTGCGAGAGGAAAGAAACGGGCAGATTACGGCGAAGAAACGGAGCAAAATCAGATTTTTTCCAGTAGAGGTCTGAGCGCCCGCTCAGCATTGCTGAGCGGCCGCGCAGCAAGCTGAGCACCCGCTCAGCTATGCTGAGCGGCCGCGCAGGGTTGGGAAAAAAGATATATTATTTCAGGACTTCTACTTCTGTTTGGTTTCCACTTCTATGTAATCTGAGTTTTATGGGACTATTATATAAGTAGATTTGAGACGTTTTCACAAGTGTGGATTGAAGAAGATCGTGTTTTTATGCAAGGAGCGAAGGAGATAAGAAAGAAGACCGATTTAGCACACCGCAACGAAGAGGAAACATATTTTCTTGTGATTCTTGTTTCGTTGTAACGTTGGATGCTAGTTTTCTTACTTTGAACTTAATTACTCTTGTGACGTATTCTGTTTTAATATAATTAGTTTAGTTATTATTTTCTTGTGTTTGTTTATCATGATTTCATATGAACCCATGATGACGATAAGTGCTATTATGGGCTAATCGTGATCATGGGGTTGCAACAGATTTATTATGGAATTCTTTAGTAATTGTTTAATACTTTAGTGTGTGATGATTGTATGATATCTAGTATTGGTTGTGCGTATTCGTCTTATGTGCGTCACGAACATATATGATAGGGTGTTAATCTCTTGTGAAGCGACGGTGGATCTTGAGATTTAGAACTTGCCATGCTAGCATAGGTTCATGTACGTTGTGCATGATTAGTGGGTAACTCTAACAGTTTTATTTGCCCTATGTAATAAAAAGGAATAACTTGTGATTAAATCGTTGTGTTGTCAATTTCTGTAGACATATAGGAACTCAACATAATTGATGACTATTCAACTTCTATCTTAATTGTGGATGTTTGGTAGAATGGTATTAGTACAATGAAAGTTGGCTTTTATCAGTTTCGTGTTATTCGATTAATATCATTACTGTCACATGCTAAAGGTAATAACAATGACTATTGAAGGAAGTAGTAATGAAGTTATGATCTCATGAGTGTTTTATTATTGATAATTTGAAGTGTTAAGTAAGTGATTAATTAAGCAGTTAATTGTAGTTAATATTTAATCAACAATCTTAAGTGTTAGTGTCTTAACATTGAGAAGTAATCATTTATTGGTGAGTGAGTTTAATTAGACAATAATTTAGTCTGAGTCTATGTGGGAACGAACTAGAAAGTATTCTATATTACTTGCGAACGCGTATACTTGCGTGTATATTAGCGCGTGTTTTCGCCCTAACAGCTTGGGAAGAAATCCAGACAATCAAGGAAATAGATTTATCTGCTCAGACTAGAGGAGCACCTTGATAATGATTGTGAGTAACTCTTTGTACACTTTGCCTTGATCAATTTACAGTAAATAATGTAGCACTTATCAGTTTTTATCTACTATCCTTTAATCTGTATTTTTAAGGGTGTTTTTTTTATCATCAAGTTTCTCTTAATTTATGGCTACAATTCTAGTAGACATAAATTGGGGGAGATTGTTAGGAATATGTTATGTACTTGATGATTAGATTAACAAAACACCTTAGTAGGTTCAACTTAGTGTAGTTTATAGCACTCAACGGATGATCAAATATAGTCCCGACGGATGAACCTTATAGTCCTGACGGATGACCATTTGACATCCATCGAGTGAGTAGCTTATGTAACAAATAAGAATTATAGCACATTTCTGCAAACAACTTTGTGTAGATTCTGTAGGAGTATATGAGTCATGTTGACTTCTAATGGATATGCAGAATAGGTTGATTAATTGTAAATATGTGATATCTTGTAATTCTGTATAAGTAAAATGGAGTCAAGTGACAAATAGCTACCCGACGGATGATCAACAAAGCTACACGACGGATGATCAACAAAGCTCTCGACGGATGATCAGCAAGACTTCCGAAGGATGATCATATTCAAACATCTGTTGACAGTGATAACACAGTCACATGCGTCGGGTGTTTGCAAAAGGAATGTGGCAGCCTGTTAAGCAGGAATTTGAGAACAAAGAAGTATTAGCATTTCCATGCAATTATGAAGATATTCAAAGATGCTGGAATAGAGTAGTGAAGCAGCATGAAATTAGACTAGATATGTTTTGTTTTATTATCTTGTCTTATTGTCATGTAAACTTGGTGATATAAAAACCAAGTGTAGCTAGTAGAACATTCAATGAAGCAAACACATTTCAAAGAGAGATATAAAAAGTTGTACTTGTCAAGAATCTCTCTGTAGTTTGATTATTCAACTTGTAAAGCAGCTGTGAGCCATCTAAGCTTCACAGAGTTCTCATTGATATATATATATATATATCTGGTAGATACTTTCAAATCCATATATATATATATATATATCTGGTGGATAGTTTCAAATCCACCAGAAAGTTTTAAAAGTATTTATTTTTATTACTTTCATATTTTATCAATTTAGAACTTGTTTGATTTTTAAAAAGGGATAAGAATTACATTCAACCCCCCTTATGTAATTCTTGTTGTATTGTTAGGGACTAACACTAACTTCAGCTGGAGCAACAATCAGAATGCGGTACAACAGCCTTATCAGCAGTATGCAGCATAACAATTCAACCCTCCTGGTTTTCAACAACCGTAATATGCACCAAGACAACAACTCCAACTTCAACAACTACCACATGGAAGTTCAAGTCAATCTAATGAAAAATCTGAATTGGAGGAGTTGAGGCTCATTTGTAAGAGCCAAGCGGTTTTTATCAAGACTCTGGAGAATCGACAACCTGGTACACTCCCCAGTGACACAAAAGTTCCAGGAAAGAGGGAAGCAAGAGCAGGTTAAGGCAATTATATTGAGGTCTGGGAAGGTTGCAAACCCTGAAAAATCTCAAGTTTCAAAAAATGAAGTTTTTGCCGAAGAAGAGATGCTAAGGGATGCTGAGGTGGAACCAAGGAAGAAAGTTGTTGTCAACACTCCTCCTGAGGGTAATACAGGGGAAAATAGGTCTATCATCCACCTAAAAGGTTGTAGAAGCAGAAGTTGGATAAGCAATTTGCTAAGTTCTTGGAAGTTTTCAAGAAACTTCACATCAACATACCTTTCGCTGAAGCTCTTGAACAAATGCCTACCTATCCGAAGTTTATGAAAGGTATTCTCTCTCAGAAAGTGAAGCTCGATGAGTTAGAGACCGTTGCTCTTACGGAGGAATGCAGTGTTGTGTTGCAGCAGAAGTTGCCTCCGAAGCTTAAGGATCCTGGAAGCTTCATTATTCCTTGCACCATCGGAAACTTGTCATTCGACAAATATTTATGTGATTTGGGAGCTAGCATCAATCTGATGCCTTTGTCTATCTTCAAGAAGTTGGGTTTACCTGATCTAAAGCCTACATATATGTCCTTGCAGTTAGCCGATCGTTTTATTATATATCCACGAGGCATTGTGGAGGATGTCTTGGTCAAAGTGGACAAACTCATATTTCTTGCTAACTTTGTAATCCTTGATTTCGAGGAGGATAAGGAGATTCCCATAATCTTGGGAAGACCATTCTTGGCTACTGGACGAACCTTGATTGATGTGTAGAAAGGTGAACTCACTATGCGAGTTCAGGATCAGGATCTGACCTTCAATATTTTCAATGCCATAAAATTCCTTACTGATGAAAAGGAATGTTTTAAGGTGAAATTGGTCGAATTTGTGGTTACTTCAAAGCTTGATCAAATGCTAAAGTCTGATGCCTTAGAGAAAGCCTTGATGGGGGATTCAGATAGTGAAGATGACGAAGGTAATGAACAGTTGCAGTATTTGAATGCTTCTCCTTGGAAGCGAAGGATGGATATGCCTTTTGAATCTCTTGGATTGGAAGAGCTGGAAAATTTTCCAAAGCATCTCAAGCCATCTATTGAAGAAGCTCCTACACTCGAGCTTAAACCCTTACCTGAACACTTGAGGTATGCATTTTTAGGTGATGCATCTACTTTGCCTGTTATTATTACATCTGACCTTTCATATAGTGAAGAGGAAAAACTCTTACGAATTATGAGAGAGTTCAAATCAGCAATTGGATGGACTATAGCAGATATCAAGGGAATCAACCCTTCTTATTACATGCACAAAATTCTGCTAGAGGAGGGAAGCAAGCCGACTGTTGAGCAACAGAGAAGGCTAAATCCGATCATGAAGGAGGTTGTAAAGAAGGAAATTCTCAAGTGGCTAGATGCAGGGATCATCTATCCTATTTCTGACTGTTCTTGGGTAAGCCCAGTTCAGTGTGTGCCAAAGAAATGAGGCATCACCATGGTTGCTAATGAAAAGAATGAGCTCATTCTCACTCGAACAGTCACGGGGTGGAGAGTTTACATGGATTACAGGAAGCTGAATAAAGCCACGAGGAAGGATCACTTTCCTCTTTCTTTTATTGATCAGATGCTCGACAGGTTGGTTGGGCATGAGTACTACTGTCTTCTGGATGGCTATTCGGGTTATAATCAGATTTACATCGCTCTAGAAGATCAGGAAAAGACTACCTTCACTTGTCCATTTAGTATATTTGCCTTCCGAAGAGTTTGTTTTGGGTTATGTGGTGCACCAGCCACATTTCAGAGATGCATGATGGCTATTTTCTCGGATATGATTGGAAATAATGTTGAAGTGTTCATAGATGACTTCTCTGTCTTCGGAACTTCTTATAACGAATGTTTGCACAATCTTGGTTTATTGCTGAAAAGGTGCGTTGAGACCAATCTGGTTCTCAATTGGGAGAAATATCACTTTATGGTGCAACAGGGCATCATTCTTGGGCACAAAATTTCTAGCAAGGGTCTTGAGATGGACAAAGCCAAGGTGGGGGTCATTGAAAATCTTCCTCCACCAGTTTCAATTAAGGGAATCCGTACCTTTTTTGGTCATGCGGGCTTCTATCGGTGGTTCATCAAGGACTTCTCTAAAATCTCGAAGCTGTTGTGCAATCTTCTAGAGAAATATGTCCCCTTCAAGTTTGATGACGAGTGTCTAGCTTCTTTTGAGAGCTTAAAGAAGAGCTTGATCACGACACTTATTATAACGACACCTGATTAGAACGAGCCTTTTGAAATGATGTGTGATGCGAGTGACTATGCAGTTGGAGCGATTCTTGGGCAAAAGATGAACAATGTATTTCATGTGGTCTATTATGCTAGTAAGACCCTCAATGGTGCTCAACTGAACTACACTACTACTGAGAAGGAACTCTTGGTCATTGTCTATGGTTTCGAGAAGGTTCGATCTTATTTGCTTGGGACGAAGGTGATAGTTTTCACTGATCACGATGCGATTCGCTATCTCGTCTCGAAGAAGGACTCAAAGCCTAGATTGATTCGATGGGTTCTTTTACTACAAGAGTTTGAACTGGAGATCTAGGATAGAAAAGGTACTGAGAATCAAGTTGCCGATCATCTCTCTCGTTTAGAAGATCCAGGTACAATTTCACAGGATACAACATTGATAAATTAGTCTTTTCCTGATGAGCAGTTGTTTGGGGTGCAAGAAGAAGAACCGTGATTCGCAGACATTGTGAACTATCTTGTGAGAAACATTATTCCCCCGGACTCGACTTATGCTCAAAGGAAGAAGTTTCTTCACGAGGTGAAGTGGTACATGTGGGATGAGCCATTTTTGTTTTGGCAAGGAGTTGACCAAATCATCAGGAGATGTATTCCATACAGCGAGACGGAGGATATCTTGAGAGACTTCCATTCAACAGCTCGTATCCTTCAAGTAGGATTATTCTGGCCTACATTTTTTAAGGATGCACATTAGTTCGTTTTGAAATGTGATGTGCATCAAAGAAGGATGAGATGCCTCTTAATGTGCTTCTCGAGGTTGAGATCTTCGATGTTTGGGGAATTGACTTCATGGGTCCATTTGTATCGTCGTGCAACAATCAGTATATCTTGTTGGCAGTAGATTATGTCTCAAAATGGGTAGAAGTTAAAGCTTTTCCAACAAATGATGCGAAGGTAGTGCTCAATTTTCTTCACAAGTAGATATTCACAAGATTCGGAACTCCAAGAGTCATAATCAGTGATGAGGGATCGTATTTCTGCAATCGCAAGTTCACTGCTATGATGCAAAGATATAATGTGAATTATCGCATTGCTATAGCCTACCATCCTCAGACTAATGGTGAAGTTGAGGTATCTAACAGAGAGATCAAGCGTATTGTAGAGAAAGTTGTATGTCCATCGAGAAAGGATTGGTCTTTGAAGCTGGATGGAGCTGTTTGGGCATATCGAACAACATTCAAGACTCTGTTAGGCATGTCACCGTTTCAATTGGTTTATGGTAAAGGATGTCATTTACCTGTGGAGCTAGAGTAAAAGGCATATTGGGCTTTGAAAAAACTGAACCTTGATCTGACTACAGCTGGGAAGAAAAGGATGCTTCAATTGAATGAACTCGACGAGTTCCAACTTCAAGCGTATGAGAACAATAAAATGTACAAGGAGAAAGTCAAGAGATGGCATGATAGGGGTCTAGTGCTCAAATCATTTGTGCCGGGGCAACAAGTTCTTTTGTTCAACTCTCATCTCCGTCTTTTTCCTGGAAAATTGAAGTCGAGATGGTCAGGACCGTTTGTTGTCAAAACTGTATTTTCACATGGATCGGTGGAAATTTTTGAAAATGATCCAGGCCAAAAATTCAAGGTGAATGATCAGTGTTTGAAGCATTACTATGGAGATACGGCAAATAGTGAGGTGGTTAATGTCGTTTTATTGTCAAATTGATCTCGGAATTTTACGTCAAGCTAGCGACGTAAACCAATCGCTTCTTGGGAGGCAACCCAAGCTTATTGTATATTAGTAGGTAAGAAAAGAATAAAGAATGAAGAAAAGTAGAAGAAAATACAAAAGAATAAAAAACAGGGGATTTTTTCCAGAAGCACACCGCGCCCGCGCTGGGAAGGGGGGGGCCGCGCTGAAATAACAGAAATACGTCGCTAAAAACTTGTTAGGGCGAAAACACGGGCTAAAATTACACGCAAGTATACGTGTTCGCAAGTAGTATTAGATATAAATCAGATTTGTTCTCATAGAGACTCTTTTTGGTTAACTTAAGATTATGCACATATGCAACAATGGTATGGTTATCGCTCAATGCTAAGACAATAACAAGTTGAGATGTTTATAACTAAACATGATAGTTTAGTTCATATAGCTTGCATATTTGTCATGTAGTTATTTGTTTTTATTTTTGTTTTGCGTATTTATTATCATGTTAGTATGTTGCATTAGCATTTTATCATGATCCATTATGTTGCTTTTCCGATTAATTTATGATGTTGATTCGAGTGTGGTGATGTCGTATAGAGGAATGTTAAGTCCTAACGAATTAACTTTGCATGCTAGAAAAAAGAAAATTTTCACTAAGTCTTATAGGTTGCTTGAGTGCTAGATCATGATCATGACTTGTTTGTTGGTCGAGGTTTAATTACTTGTTTATATCTAGAATTTATGTTATTCTCTTAGTAATGAAATTACATGGATTTTTAAAAATTGGAGAAAAATATTGGATTTCAATGCTAGTTGTGGATAGGCGTCAAATGGCTAGTAGCCGGCTCATATTTATATGAGTAGTCTAGGGTTGAGCGAGATGGAGCGAAACGCACTCGTTCAGAACATGAGAAAAAAAAAGAAAAAATATATATATTATGCATAATTGATCACGAGTGGGCTCTTTAATACTCGATTTATTAAGTTCTAGGGGACTTTGTGCCTAGTGACCTAAGGTTGTTATAGTCTAGGATCCGGTAACCTAAAGCTCGCTATATGGGTATTATTGCATAAGTGTTTTGTGGACCTCGCTCATTGCAAGGTTAAATAAGCATGTTTGTGTTTTTTTTATGTGTTATCAATAAAAGCATGAATCCCTGTATAACTCTGATAAAATTTAAGTGTTGTCTGTCATTTTGTGTTTATCGTTTATTCTGTTTATAACCTTGTGATTGTCTTGACGAGAGGTGAGTTATGATTATTGATCTAGTTTCGAAAGTATATATGCTAAGCAATTGCACACACGCACATTTCTGGCTTGTGAGTTGATTTGTGGGATTTGATTGAACATTGTGCGAATAATTGCATTCTTTGAGATGTTGCTCATTGGTTGGTTTAGTTATTCTGAGGGGATCAATGCATTCATGTTAGTTGCATTCATGCATTTTCATTTCTTGTTTTTGAGTCTGTTATGCTTGAGGACAAGCATCGGTTCAAGTTTGGGGGTGTGATAAGTGACATTTATATCCACTTAAAATGCTTCGTAAAGGATCGAATTGGTGTTTTGTACTCAAGTTATTAGTGTTTTTAATGTGTTTTCGTAGTGTTTTGCATTTCAGGGCATATTCGAAAGAAAGAATGGATGCGCCAATGTTTTATGCTTAAAAGAGTGTTAGCATGGAGCCTCGGTCGATTGCGCACAAGAAACCAGCACGAGAAGGTCAAGAAAGCAGAAAATCCAGTTTTTACAGAAGCTCGGGGCAGTCGCGCTACACTTGGGAGTGGCCACACTCATTTGGCAGAAACTCAGGGCGGCCGCGCTGGTATGGAGGGTGGCCGCTCTAGGTCGAATTTAAAGAATCCTGATTCTATTGGAAGATTGTTTTGCTGGGCTCCTGATCTGTTTGGGCTAGTATTTAAAGACTTTTAAAAGACATTTTTTATAACGGAGAGCAAGGAGATAGTAGTAAGAAGACCTAATAGCACAATACAACGAAGGAAAAGAAGATCTTATTTTTACTAGTGATTATTTGCTTAAGTTGTAATCTTGGATGCTTGTTTTCTTTGTTATTGAACCTAATACTCTTGTTAACGTACTTTGTTATTATTATTCAGTTATTTCAGACCTAGTTTATCTTAGTTTATTTACCATGCTTTCATTGGAACCCATGGTGACGATGAGTTCGGTTATGAACTAATCGTTGTCATGGGGTTCTAACAGATTTACTTATGGATTTGTATAGTTAATTTGTTTCAATATCTTGGTGTGTGGTGATTGATTGATATCCTAGTATTGGTTGTGCGTATTCGTCTTATGTGCGTCACGAACATATAAGATAGTTTGTTAATCTCTATTGAAGCGACAGTGAATATAGAGATTTAGAACTTGCCATGCTAGCATAGGTTCATGTATTTATTATGCATGATTCGTAGGTAATTTTAACCATCTTACTTGCCCTATGTAATCACGATAGGTAACTTGTTCATTAAACCTTTATGTTGTCAAATTTTATAGACATATAGGGTCTCAACATAGTTGGTGTCTATTCAGCTTCTATCTCTTTTGTGGATGTCTGGTAGTAGGGTATTTGTGCAACGAAAATTGGCGTTTACTAGTTTCGTGTTATCCGATCAGTTGTCATCACCATTGCATGCTAAGGTTAAGAACAATGACTTTGAATGAAGTATTTAATGAAGTTAGAATCCCTTATTTGTCTCATATAGTTAATTCAATCACTTTTAATCTCTTAGTTATTTGCATGTTAGTTTAATCTTAGTTATAAACATCTCAACTTGTTATTATCTTAGCATTGAGCGATAGCCATACCATTGTTGCATAGGTGAATAATCTTAAGCTAACCAATAAGAGTCTCTGTAGGAACAAATCTGATTTATATCTTATACTAATTGCGAAAGCGTATACTTGCGTGTAATTTTAGCGCATGTTTTCGCCCTAACATAAGGTCCCGTAAAAGGGCTATATTAAGCTAGAAGGGAGGTTGAATAGCTTAATTTACCAATTTAAAAATTATTATGGCATTTTAAAATAATTTATCCCTTTTTAAAACTTACCGAGTAGTTATGAAGTTTAAATATGCGGAAAATAAAGTGCAAGGAAAGAAAATACCACACAGAGATTTTATCCTGGTTCGCGATGGCGCAATCTCTAATAGATTCACTCACCCCTACGTCCAGTCCCCGAACTCCTCTCCCGAACTAGAGATTTTCCCTTATAATAAACTCGCTCCTTTAGTAGGTGGAGAAGCATTTACACCCTTACAAATATTTGTCTTGGTGTGTAACACAAGGGTTACCACTTCAAAATAAATGTAATACCTACACAACTTATCTTAGATAATAACTCCCCGCTATTTCTTCAAAGTTGATGTACAGCCCTTGTATAGACTTGGCGTCCTTAGATTTTGTTAGTCTTGGATCTTAGTGATCCGTTCTTGGTTCTTTTCTCTTCTTCACGATGCAAATCTACTAACTCCCCGTTAGTACGCATAGGCATTGGGTCTTAAAACGAGAATCACCTCACGTCACTTCACCTCACTACAAAACTAATAAGACAATCCACAAAACAAAACTTATAGAGAAAAGATGGGTTCATTTGAACTAGATAGTTACGGTACTATCCCACAAGATAATATAATATTCAAATAAAAATATTAAATATCAACTATGTATACTTGACTTGAGATATAGAATAATATGTCAAGTACACTTTCGATTACTCTGTCTTTATAATATATGTTTATCGGAGTAATATAAGAAGTCTTATATATATAAGCAATATAACTTATGACTTCTTTAGTATTATTCTTCTTTCGATTATGTATTTATAAATCGAAGAATACTTTACTTACAATCTTGGAATTGTAACTTATCCTTTTTAAGCTCGTAGGCTTAAGGATTTTAGTATACTTATATTTTAACAATTATAGAGTCAAAGTATACTTTTAACTTCGTGCACAATTTATAGGTTCTATATAAGCCAAGATCGAGATAAAAGAAGTACAGTAATTGGCTTTGGATTTGTGCTTTTGAAATTTATACGGATGATTACGAAGTTTACTATTGATCCAATTATAATCCTACGGAACACTAAAGATGTCAGTGAGGATTATACGATACCTTTCGTAATGATTCTAAATACACGAACTATGCGTTGGCCAAGATCCAAATAAATGAAGTGCAAGTAATTGGCCAACTTGTGTGATTAAATCCATGTTTGATATTTGACAAAATTACGAAGCTTACTATTGATCGAATTATAATTCCACGGAACACTAAATATGTTAGTGAGGATTATACGATTCTTTTCGTAATTATTTCTATATTCACGAAATAGGCTGGCCAAGATCCAAATAAATGAAGTGCAAGTAATTGGCCAACACGTGAGGTTTGTCAAATATGAAATATCACTCGTGAGGAGTAATGGAGATTTATGAAATCTCACTCGTGAGGAGTTATAGAGATTTAAGTACTTGTAATTTATAGATCTTCTTCTTTATATCGTTCTTTTTGAAGATCAAGTACTTATTCGAATTCCGAGTTTGAATATTTGTTCTCTTTTCTTTTAGAACCTTCTCTATAGGAGATCTAGTATTAGAGCTTGAGATGAAGTATAGAAATTAAGTACAAATCTCAAATAAAAGAAACTCAAAGAAGAAGCTAAAAATTACCACTTTTGAAAAACGGTCGGAAAAGTTCGCCGAAAAAATTCATCGGAGGTTCAGCCGGATTTTGGCACTATGGTTGAACTTGGGCAGCCATTCGGGAGGCCGGAGAGTGGTAGTGGATGAGATCACTTGGTGGGATGAAGCTTGGTTGGGTGAAACTAAGCTTGGGTTTCAAAAACCAGCTATATACATGTAAGTATATAGAAGAGAGAGAAGGTTTTTGAGAAGAAGTATGTGTTTAGATTTGAAAGAGACGAAGAGATGATACTTCTTAAAAAAATCCCATCAACTTTGTGGATATTTATCTTGGTTAAAATGGGTTAGGTTGGGAGTTTATTTATAGGAGAAGTTGGGTGGATGAATGATGGATATTTGAGGAAAATAAATGGTGTAAATCACATGGATTGATGACATGGAAATCAAAGTGTGTTAGTTGTGTTTCTTTGCAACTTGACATATGAGACAAACAAGTTTATGGAGCTCAAATATCAGCTGATTTATTTGATTAAATACATATTTTTCTTTTCTTTTAATTATTATTTAATCAATTTAATTAAGCATTAAGCACCATTAAATATGATCACCTTAAAAACTCTTAAATAAATAGCATAAAAAATATGATAATTACCTAAATATTATAAAATGATGTCTTGTAAATTTTGGTCAACTATGGTCAATGGTAACTAGGTCCAACGTGGTCAATTATGGGACCAACTGTCTCGAAATTTGTGCTCGGACAAAAATTCTCGAAATGTTACAAAATTTTTACCATGCATAGAAAATACCATTTAAGTGATCCATACCAAATTTTAAGTTATTCTAGTATGTGGAAGTATTTTATCTAGATTTAAAACGGTTATGTCAGTCATTACTTCAAAAATACCATTGGTCTTGAAATGAAAGAGATGGATTTTTTGACCAAAGTTTTATCTTGAATAAATAATTAAAATATATTCCCTAATATATAAAATATATTTGGATGGTAGAAAATAGTTTTGAGTATTTTTGAATAATTTTCTCCGAGAAATGTTGATTTTACGAAACAAGAGAAAATTACTTCAAGTAGACAGAGGATGAGTTGTAAAAATGGATATTAATATTTCAAACATGAATATTAATAAACTTTGAATAAAAACTCTTTTGATAGATGTAAAAATATATTTTGGAGCGAAGAGTAAAATATTTTTGATATAGCACGAGACTTCTAAAAAATATTTCTGATCTATTCTTTTTTCGAGCTTGTTGCCTTATTGATGTTGCAACAAAGATCTAAAAATATCATATCCTAATATTTATTATTTTATAATATTTCCTTAGTGATTTATTCTATAACGATATAATTTTGATATTTCAGAATAATGGAATATCTCTTTTATATAAATAGCCTTAAAATAGTTTTGGTAGTTTGACAATTTTGACTTTGATTTGGATCAATTAAAATCATGTCCTAATGAAGAGGATCTACGTGTATTTAAATTTTATGTTTAATCGTACAAATACCAAAATAAATAATATATCGAAGGTATCCTTTCAATCTTCCCCCTTTTGATATTTTTCAAACAAACATAAAATTTAAAATTTTCAAGTGTGTGCTTCCCCTTGGTGTATGCATGAGTTTAAAAATATTTTTGCACATACAGTTTGTGGGACTTAGCTTGATTCCTCTCTTAGAATAATTCCTGCAAAAACTTTGTTATATTTTTCATAAATATAGAAGCACAATGGTTATCTAGCAAAAGTAAGTATTTGAAAGATTAGGGGGGTCTGTCTTCCCCTTTTGTTTGGAAGATATCCAAAAAGCATCAATAATTTTATCATGGTAAGACATTATATGTGGGGGCATGTAATGATATTCAAGTAATTTAGATAAACATTTAATTTCAAATTGTTTCTTCCCATTGTGTTTTACTATATTTGATAACTAGAAGGTATATGATACTTGTGAATTATTAGTAGCATGAATTGATGAAAAGCAGTTTGTATCTTAAGAGATATATGGTTCATGCATACTATTCAATTTTTTTCTATAATTAATCATGGCAATATGCTTCTTTTAAGTTCACAAAGTATCTGAAGAAAGTGAATATGATTTACATTTTAAATTAGAAAGAAAATGGGACATACATTTTTGCTTCGATTTATAAGATATTATCACAATCGAATTTGTTTTAGTATATTATAATAGTTGTATAAAGACAGAATTCTATATTAAAAATGGTAAGCATTACAAGCATATATATGTTTTACATATCCTTGTTGCATACACATTTTTCAAGTGTGAATAAGTGAGAGCTGGTTATCTGATTTCGTGCTGATACAGACAAGTTGGTGTATATATATGCTAAATAGACTTTAGAATAAATCCTTAATAGATAACGTATATGATCAGGTACATGATTATAATATATTTTATCGACTATAGTCACAATATTCATATCTAATACAAACAACTTGATGTATCAATAAAGGTTACATGTCATGAGGCCTAATACATTCTAGTTTAGTGCTTTTTATAGAATGAGATTAGATACAATCAAATCAACAACACAACAGTTTACAGAAGTTGGCACTAATACATTATAATCCAAATTTAACCATTAAAAGTCTGTGTACTAGTTTAGCATTATCCTGCTACAGAAACCTAGTTCTAATAGGAACTTCATAATTCTTCACAGACAGTGCAGCTGAAACCATTCATAACTATACTAAATCCATAAATCTTACCTATCATACCTTAGTAAAACTTACCTACCTTGGAAGAATGATTTTGAGAATTTGAAAATGAGTGAACTTGTCTTTGCATTTATGTTAGATAATACAGGTAATATATTTAATCAACATGATATACTTTGATGTCAGGAAATCAAATTTGAGCAAGTCAGTTATATATTAGGAGGATATAGGCAATCAGATTAACTTTAGGTTTCATATCACAAGATAAACATTTTTTTAATCCTGCAAAATTTGGTAAGTTTCTGTAGGAATGAACAAGCTTGTAAACCACAGTCATATAAGTCAATAACAGTTAATTGCAATGAATTTTACAACTTATTATGAGTGTATAAATATAACTTCAACTTGTTCCTGCATAAATTAGTTAGTGATATTATTGCAAGTCTGTAATACTGGACAGGATAATGTATTAACAATAGAAACAAAATACAGAATATATTACATTGCACAAAAGTGTTCTTTTCAATCAGTGTGGTTCACTGATTAATTATAACAGAATTCTGCACCTGTTTAAAAGTTATAAAGCATCAGGAGTGTATACACTCCATCAAATCCAACCAAAAATAAGCAATAGTTCAAGATTAAAGACCAAATAAAAAGAACTAAGTTCTCAAAATAACAATAGATTAAACATATATCAGCAAAAGTAGTATAGAAACAGCAGCACAACACATCACAGAATCATCCAACAACAAGCAACACATTGATCATCCAATTACATTACCATCAGCATCACACACATGAACCAAATCAGGCAAAGTTTTAATAAGTGGTCCCCTTGCATCCATACATATGTCCTCTAACTCATGAACCATAGCTAAGTCATCAGAAATTGGAACTTGAAAGGTATTCACAATCTCTTGGTCAGTTATACAGTGTTCTCCTAGGGTAGATGCAGCTAGGTTCTCAAGATATGCAATTATATTCTTACAAGACACAGTCACGCCCTCTAGATAGGTCATTTTCTCCTTAATTTCACTGTTTTCATTTTTAACCCTCTTAAGTTCATTTTTAAGTTCATTTATCATAACTCTGACAGACTCATAATTAGAGAGGAAGACATCTTCTTCTCTAATTACAGGAGAAATCACAATGGGTTCAACCTCTTGTGGTTCACAGTGCATGAGAGGAATTTGTGGCCTAATGTGCTCATTTGTGATGTGTGAATCACCTAGATTAGCAAACTTATCAGGAAGATGAATATTGCACATAAGAAAGAAACAAGTGATGAGGAGTCCATATGGAATATATCCTACCAGATTAGCATTTATCATATTGAGAAGAATGACATAAGAAATGCTAAAGTTGATTTTGTTTTTATAAAGAAGATAAATCAGTTTAACATCATAAAAATCAAAGTATTTACTTTGATTAGGTTTGGACAAGACATTTTCCCTTAATATATAAATATATACTCTATCAGATACCGATGCCCAATATCATTCACTTTTCCTTAACAAGGTGCAATCAAGTGTGTACATGAGTTATCAAAATGGTCAGGAGCTGCACAAATACCACATACATGAGGTCGTGGTACTCTTCCTTTCATAAGTAACGTGCTCAATCTCACTATGTTAACCTCAATTTTTGTCAACTTTTGATTTAATTCAACCCTAAGAAATGATTCTGAATTTAGTCAGTCCCATATTGTAGATTGTTAGCAGTTTTCTTAGCTATTGGTTGTTTAGCGAAATCATGGGTCAAATTTATAAAAGAATCTCTAACAGCATAATCAAGTAGTCTCTTCTCACCTTCATGAAGATCATAGTAAAAGAAGTATAACAAACTTCCTTTGCTGAAACCATGTTGAGGGTACTTTTTTTGCAACTTCTGGAATCGAACATAGTACTCAGCATATGTCTCAGTGGCATATTATTTCAATCCAGTTATTTGGCTCAAACTTTCACAAAAATTCGTTTTCTAACTTTTCCAAAGAAGTAATGAATCTCATAGGCAAATCTTCAAACCAGTCCAAATCTCCTCCATCGAGAGAAAATGGAAAAGCCTTCATCTTTAAAATTTCGTGATCCGCCATATCAGGTACTATAAATTCAACAATGGTCAAAAACCCAGAGAGGTGTTGGTTTGGCTATTCAATTGGAAGATCATGGAAGACTGGTAATCTCGTAAAAAGATTTTTCTTAAGTTCAAAATTACTACTTTTGCATTCAATTGGGCTAGGATATAGTATACAAGAATGGCCAATACTAGGAATCGAAATAGCAACATCATCACGAAGTGTCAAAATTGATGTCATGTCAGTTAATCAAATTCCATCTATACCTCAAACACAATAAGCAATATGCAAAAAAGAGATGGAAAAGAAAAAGAAAAATATATGTACAAAAAAATAAAAAATAAAAGAAAAGCAAATTTCAATCCCCGACAGCGCGACGCCAAAAATTGATGTGAGTCAACTTAAACCCTTTTTTATCATTTGTAATATAGAGTAAATAGGATATCGTTCTATACTAGGATGAAGGGCTCACTTTTCTTCTATTTTACTGATAAATATAAAAGACGAATTTGGTTATCTATCTAAAAACTAAATTAACTAGTAACAAGGAAAAATATGTTTGTAGACAATGAGAGAAACATGTTAGAAAGTATGGAGATCCACCCTAAATCCATGACACAATTCTAAAATTCTTATAATATACTCTAAAAGATATCTATAGAAAACCTTCCATGACCACATAGAAACAAGTTATGATACTCGTATAACCCCATGATCACATAAAAAGCCTAAATCAAATTACACACTTATACAATTATTCATATGACCACATAGAAATATTAATTAAATTTACAGAGATAACAATCATAAAATATATTAAGATGATCACATACCATAGTTAATTCAAGCATCCCTATAATCATTGACGTATATATAGGCACAATCAAGAACACATCTCAGAATATCAAAACTGTATAATTATCATAAACTTTAGGGCTTCAAAATAGTCATCCAACAATAAAAATCTAGCCAATCATAATCATAAAAAAAGTTATAAGGTTCATGAGCATATTAGAATACAATACAATGCGTAGAGAACGAAGAGTTATTCCTTTGTTTTTTATGTTAAAATCTCGAAGCATAAAGTCCTTCTTCTTCTACTCTTGACTTCTTCTCTTGGTGGCTATAGATATGTATCCCATGTCTCTAATAATATAAACCTAATATAAAAAGCATTTTTAATATTTTCAGAAATTAAAATAAAAGTTTCCTAAATCGAAAAGTTCTCTACAATCAAAATTTTGTTGTTTTTGGGCTGTTTCCACTGAAATTTCATATATGGAACAATCTAGAATGAAAGAGAATCTTGTTGTATTTGTGCGGGCTGTTGATCACCTAAATATGATATGCATAACTAAAGATACGACCCAAACAATAAGTATTACACGTGTAGCCCAACACATCTGAATTTTCTTCTAATTAAACTACAATCCTTACCAATTTGAAATTCTTTCCTTACTACAATAAAATATTAAAATCAAATTAATAAAAATCAAATTAAATGCAAAATATAACTTATATAGAAATAAAAATCATCTAAATATATAAAAAAAATATACCCAATTAGCAGGGGTGTACGAGATGCGGTTTGATTCGGTTGGTGGGTAAAAATCAAATTGAACCGCAACTTGCCGTTTTTCAATATCTCCATCCGCAACTAAATGGTTGGTATATAATGTGGCACCCTCCAAACCCGGGTCAGAAGTTTGGGGTCCACATCACATACACAATATATAAACCTGTATAGGAAATATTATTTGCAACGATCCTGCTTCACATAACCACGGATCGCAACAGGTTAAAGTATGAAAACAAGCCACAATCTTAACCTTTATTACAACGTACCAAATCCCAACTAATTTAACTTACAACTGATAATAAAATCATTCTTACAAGGTGACTATCTCTTTACCGCATGAAGCTTCTGCTAGCTCGAACCAACTCAACTGGAACCTTAGCCCGCAGTTTGGACTGAGGAACTTCACTATCATCCATATTCTTTTCAACTGTAAAATATATAAAAGAATCGCAAGGGTGAGCTAACTAGCTCAGCAAGTCATGATAACGATAACTGAGGTTAAACAATGATCAAATTAAATGATTCAAAGGAATCAAGTTTCTTTTTAACTAATCATTAGAATCAGATATTCATTTTAAGTTTTAAAGCCAAGGTTAGGCTGCTGATCAGTCACGCACTAAACCCGAGCAAGCACACAGCACTGCTCTAATTACTGGATCCAAGGCACACATTGCCCTAACTTGACCATTGGTATGGTCTGACCACGAATCTGGTCCACATATATAAAAACTATCCAATCCTAAAGCATTTCAATATGATAACAATATGATTCAATAAAACAAGATCATAATCACTGATGGTTAAACATTTGCATAAAAAAATGTAAGGAAACTCATGGATATCTCAAGGGTATATCAGGGTATGTATAAAAAACGATTTTCAGTTTGTACAAGGGTCAGGTATCAGACCAGTAATGATTTTTCAGGATATGGTTCTCTGATGTTATAAAGAATGATTGGAGTATAAAAGTTTTCGTGTTTTCAAATCACTCTCTCTCAGTGTTTGGAGTTTGGTAGTTATACCTTTGGGAAGTAGTATTATATTTGTATGGTTTGGTGTCTGAGGATCAACAAAGGACGGATTACAAAGAATAAGGCTTATGGCTCAAGATCAAGAAAATCAGGGTTCAAGGTTAAATGGTTTAAAGCTCTTGCAATATAAAATATGAGTTATTTTGAATAATAGCGACATGTTATAAAACAGTTCAAAAACATTGGTAATATATATCTTGAAGAAAAGTTCAGAAATACTTGTCTTACAGGCTTTACAACTATTACTGATCAATTCTGATCCGACTCTGTCGCTCAGGCTTTAACGTCCAACCACTAGATCCCATTGGATTCGACTTCGACAATCAGGTTTTTCTGTTGAAACTCTACTGAGCTCGTCGACTGATTGCTAGGTTATCTTTAGTCCATCGTCCACTTTCAGTGTTCCCGACTATAACCTACAGGGTCGAAATACCCTACGTTAGACGTCTAGGTATGCTTGACATATCCTTGATACTAATTTTTACCCAACAATACTCAAACCCGACTCATAATTATTCATATTAAAATAACACAGACAACAATTAGGGTTCACATTCTCGAAATTGATCCAGTGTTCGTTTTCAGAAAATACGTATACTCGTCATTTTACGAAATTAGGGTTACTGTGTTTCAGACAAAATATACAACACAACATACAATCAGCATCTGTATAAAACATACGTATATGTATTTACTTATACTCGCTCGACCTCCCGATAATCTTCGGATACGCTTCCGTATTTCCGTAGTTCGATTTTCCGGAAATCGGGCAGCGTCCCCTTTGTTTATCGGACTACCCGTCGAAACATCAATCGACGTCAATTCACATTAATTCTAACAATTAATTCAACAACAATCGTAATCCACTTCACAAATCCCAATCACCGATTCAACTATTTTATTATTACTATTATTCGCATTTCAGTTCGGACCTTAAGAATTATATACGACTATTTACAAATCGAAAGTAACAGTACGAATCAATTACTAAGTATTGTTTTATAATTATAGGACTCAGAATTAATTCATCACGGCCCACCGTCGACTCACCGAAGTTCACCGTCGACGGCGGCAAAATTTATGGGTACCCGATTAGTTTCGGGTTTCCAACATAATTACACCGATAAAATAAATATTCCACACGAAGAATAATTATATCACGGATAATTGATCAAAAATTTTATGTAAAAAGAATTAAAAATTCCGTTTGGAATTAACCGTACAAATCAACACTGGGAATTAACCAACAGAACACACAACACACACGCGCTACACGCGCCAACAACACAAAACGAACACAGAGCCGGAAAAACCAGCGGCAGCACATCAAACCACGGCACCCACACTCGATACACTGCAACACACACATACTGGATACATTTACACACACTTAAACACACACACAGCATACACACATATATATACCAGAGTATATATAACAAGCCAAACAGGGAACAAAGGAATCGCCGGAAATCCGGCCGGAGAACTCACCGAACGGCGAGAAATCGAGCGAACCCGGGGAAGAACAGAGGGAAACGAAGGAACAGGGAAGGAGATGGGTTCGAGAGAGCAAAGGGAAGAGAAAAACAGAGAATCGATGAGAAAGAGAGAAATACAGGAGAGATTAGAGAGAGTTCGAGAAGCTGCCACACAAATAAAAACTGATGCGTGTCCCCTTTGTTTTATAAGAATTGGATACGTATCCTGATATCCCCGGGAACTGAATTTTGACTCGTTCTTTCAATATAAACGAATCAAAGTTGCATAAAAATAAACTAGGAAAATTGTCAAAATAGTTTTAAGATTTTATAAATATCCCGAAGTTAATAAAACATAAATTTCGTAATTTTTAAATAGATCTTGAAATGTAACTTATACCCGCTTTTCTCAAATAAACGAATCAACGTGCCGGTCAAATTAATCCCGAAAATTCCCAAAATAATTTTAAAATTCCCAGAATATTCCCGACTTAAATAAATATGAGTTTCATAATTTTTAAAGAATTATAGAATTAAATACGAATTTTACAAATAAAGGCAATCAAAAAATCATTTAAAGATAAACAATTAATTAAATATTGATTTTTCAATTTTATAAAATCCTAAAAATAATTATAGTAATTATAAAATCATAAAAACAATTTTAAAGACACTTCAAATATTTATACAAATAAATTTGCATTAAATCCACTTTTAAAAGTGAAACAATTCAATACCATTCCTTAATTAATCACGCGGACAACCCGGTACACCATAAATCACAGATAAATAATAATGAGACAACACATAGCGGTCAAAACCAATACACATATTTTATTTATCTAATAATTCCATAATTACATATTTAAATAATTCAAAAATACACGAGTCGTTATATATAAAAATCAAACCCATATGGTTGCGGTTGACTTTGTAGTTCAACCGCTCAAATATTAAAAAAAAACTAACTTCAATAAATATTGCATAAGAAAATTATAAGACTTTACAAAAGAAATTCAATAATCCTAAAAATTCAATAAACAGATAAATTCAATAGTCTGGTAACATATTAAAAAAGAAAAACTAATCCTGGAATATATAATTTGATGCAAAACTTTCCAAATTTTATTTATATTAGGCTAAGTCCAAGTTTCAATAATTGAGTAATTTTATTTATAAGTATATTCCAAATATTTTTTTAAAAATGTATTAATTTATATAATATATAATTGCGGTTGAATTTTCACAATTTTTAAAATAATAAATCCACAACTAAATCGCAAATTAACAGTTATCTAAAATTAGTACAATCACCCACATTTTGCGGTGGGTAATTTTTGCGATAAATGTGATCGGGCGGAGTGAACGTCTTATTATTGTGCACCACCCTTCAACCAAAATGAAAAAAAAAAAAGAACATCTGGCCTAATATTATAAAATATATCCGAGCACGGACCACACAAGTTGATTTATCCTGAACGTCGAGGCGAGGGCGGGGGACTTGAAGAAACAAAGATAAAAGCATAGGCAGTAGGAGAAGTATAGTATGGTTTCATTATATATTAACGCCATTTTACCGTCAAAAACTATAATTCGGCGAGCCGGCTTGGGCAACTTTGTCTTGGGAGCCCCCAACGCAAATGGTCGCATTACTACAACTACTATATTACAATTACACACCAATTTCTACTTGTCCAAACTTCATTTCAACAATTTCACTACCAAACTCTATTCCTCATTTTCCTCCTCTTCTCATTTCTCAATCACCACTACTATGCCTTTACACTATCCTGTTGTTCGCCGCGATGATTCCGTTGTTGATAACTATCACGGTCTTCTCGTCTCCGATCCTTATCGTTGGTAATGCTTTTCTATTTATCTATGATTTATATCTAGCTCTCCTTTTTTTTAATTAGGTAATGCTAGAGAAACAATAAAATGTATAAAAAAATTATTACAAAATGTGGTAAATGTGGCACTATGAAATAATTTAATAAGTGTTATTGATGCGAATGCATGTGTTCCATTTTCATTTAGCAAATAAAAGACTGTCATGTAATTTTCTTTTCTTTTTTTTGAAATTCGATGGCTCGATAGATAAAATAATATTCTAACTGTCAAGGCAAATGGGACAGTCTCTTATGCAAATGGGACAGTCCCTTTACAAATGAGACAGGGTATGAGACAGTCTCAATTACACTGCAGAAAATAAATAACAGAAATAAAATGCAGAATGCTGAAAACTGAAAAGAAAAAACACCAGAAGTTTTCACTTGGTTCGGCCCCTACACTTAGTCTATGGCCTACATCCAAGTCCCCATGCCAACTAGCATAGAGAATGTATTATATCAACTTTAATAAAAGAACTTACAATCTTTTCCTTGATTACAAATATAGCACCTGAAAGAAACCCTTTCCCAAGCTACCTTGCTACCTAGCCCACTGCTATTCCTTAGCCTTCTAGCTACCTTGCTATACTTTGAAATCAAGCTTGCCACAACCCGGCACCAAGTTGATATGAATACACTATTCAGTTACAAGAATAAACAAATTGATTACAACTCAAACTAGGTTTCTTGTTTTTCTGGATATGAATATCTCGGGTATGAAACAAGAAAATGATTTCAGATGATGAAAGATTCTCGTGAAAGTGTTAGCTACAAATCTGAAATGAAGAGTTGTATTTATAAGCAAAGTTCTAACAGATTTATTTACAAACACAAGATAAGATTGGAAGATAAGTTTGTTTGAAAATATTTTGAATGAATCTTTGAAACTAATCTGTTAGTACGTTTGAAAATGATAAATCAAGTAAAGAGATAAGGCTTGAGAGATTTAAACTTGATTTATAAGATAAGGTGGTGAGTTTGTTTGAGATAAGGTTTATCCAGATAAACAAGATTAACACAAAACCCTAACAAACTTAATCCTGAGAAATAGCCTCTGCTGAAACTTCTGAACAAACTGCAAACTCTGGACTCTAAACTGTTGTCTGATATGTTGCAATCTGAATATCATCATAAACTCGTAGATTAACATTCTCCCCCTTTTATGATGATGATAAAGAAAGCATAAATGCTCCCCCTATCAAAAACACTTAAGGCCTGTAAAACATAGTTAGATACAACAGAATATTTTGCAGTTTATGATATGTGCAATCAATATGAGAATGAGACAACTAAAGACTGAATGAGACATGAGATCAATATGCATAAAAGAAACAGTCTCAATCAATAAACCCTTAAAACAAAAGACAACCCATCCATAAACCAGGATGTCCAGTTGCAATAGTTATCTAACAAATCCAGAATATCAGTTAATCACAAAGTCATCCAAAAACATTCATCAAAAACATAAACCAACATCACAAAGTCATCCACAAAACATCCATCAAAAAAACACCCATTCAGAAACATAGTCTTAACCAAATAAACTCTTAACCAAATAAACCCATAAACCCATCATCGTCTAAAAATATCAATCAAACATCTTAAAAACATCTCATAATTTCTCCCCCTTCATCATAAAAGGGTCCTTCAATCAGAATCGTCATCAACATGAACTGGAGCTTTGTCTTTGCCTTTGCCTTTTCCTGAACCAGAAGCCTTGTTCTGGGATGAAGGAAACACCGGAGCTGAGCCGTACTCTGAAAATAGCTTGTCAAAAGCTTCCTGAGCTGGTGCCTTCCCGTCCCGTTCACGAAGCCATTCAAATATCTTAGCCTTGTATTCTTCTCTGGTCATACCAAAAACTGAAGGTGGAGGAATGGCAGGGAGTGGCAGAGGAGCAGTGATTTCTTCTAAAGTACAATCTCCAATCCAGTCTCTTTTCTTGTGCCAATACATCTTGCTCTTGTCTTGCATGGCTGACAACTGCTGAGATAAAAACTTAGTCTCTGACCCAAGCTTAAAAAACAACTTAACAAATTCCTTTTCCCATGCCTTAGCAGAGGAAACCATCCCTTCTTGCAGAGTCCCAAACTCAAAATCTATGGTCTTAGACAACTTGACATCAGAAGTATGCAATACAGAGAGTTTAGCATTGATATCATCCAACGACGAACAAACATACTTCCTAAACAACTCAAAAGAAGCATTTAGAATACTAACTTCAGAAGTTAGTGATCCAAGAGTTTTGACAGAAGCAAAATGCATATTTAAATTAGCCAAAGCAGCAGAATTTTCATTTAATTTGATTAACAGAGAATTAAGAAGAGTATTGGTAGGCTGATCAAAGGGGTCTGAGGCATAATTAGGAGATTTAGGAATACCACCAACATTCCTAGAGGCATCATCAAAAACTAACTCATTGGACTCAGAAACAACTAAACCATTTAAGGTTAATACTGACAAGTCAAAGATTACGGAAATCTTATCAGACACAGAAGCAGGGGTCAAGGCACAAAAATATTCAAATACTCGAGACAAAGACCAGGGTATGGCAAGTGCATAGAACCATGCTTGGCACAGTGACCCATATTGGATATAATCAAAGAAGCAACATTGCACTGAATCTTTTTAACAAAAACAGACATAAGAATACAATCTTGGAAAGTGACTCTATCACGACCAGATTTACGAGGCATAACATTCGTATGAAATAAACGAAACAAAACAAGAGAAACTGGGGTTAAATCATTTACCGAAGGTTTGACTGACACCGAAACAAAATTGTCACCAAGAATGACCTTGAGCTGTTCCTCGTACTGGAGACCAGGAACGTCTTGAAACGCTTGATGAGTTGTCGACGGACAAACTCCCTTGTCAGAAACACCAGTAAGCCGTGCCAGAAGATCCGCTTTAAAACAAACAGGATTCCCTTGGACTTCTGAGAACACAATATTTCCATCCAAAATACGAAGCTTGGCATAGAATTCTTTCACTAACTCGGGATAAATAATCTCCGGGGGCGACAACAATGACGAACAACCTACTGAATCAAACAAGTCCGCAATACCGATTTTCTTCAGAAGATCCAGATCACACAGGCGTTCCTTCAGAATCAACTTTGACATCACTTTCGTCGAAGTAGTCTCCTTTGCATGTCGCTCAAAAGAACTATCAGACATTCCGCTTGATACTTCCGGTTCAAAATTACCGACCCGTTGACGCTTGGAACCTGAAGCCGCATCAGTTGGGGTACGTTGAGCGGTAGATCGAGAACGAGTGAAAGGGGTAGATTTGCGTGCCATGGATAGAGGCGAGAAAATAGAAAAGAAATGGAGAAAGGTTTTCGATTGTGTTTGAGAGAGAGAAGATGAATAGGAAACTGAAAGGGTTAAGAAGATTAGGTTAAATAAAAAATGAGAATTGAAGAGATAGAGATTGAAAAGAAGTCGAAGAGATGCATGACAGAAGATGTACTGAAAGAGTAATACATGCACGAGTTTCAACGATATGAAAAGTCTAATCAAAAGATTTACAAAATCTAATGCTATATACACGCATAAACACACGGACAAATAAAATAAAAAACCACAAATTTATAAACAGGAACCTAATAACTCAAATAATAAATACATAATTCATATTTAAACACATAAATTACATAAAATCACGTAGTAAATTACAGAGAACACATACCTAATTCACGACGCATTTTACAAAATCTATCTTCAGCTAAAGGCTTAGTGAAGATATCTGCACGCTGTTTCTCAGTAGAAATATAGATAAGCTCAATATTACCTTTAGAAACATTATCTCGTAGAAAATGATGACGAACATCAATATGCTTAGTACGAGAATGCATGACAGGATTTTTAGAGATATTGATTGCAGAGGTATTATCACAATATATAGGAATATTTGAGTAAGAAATACCAAAATCCTGCAATGTTTGTTGCATCCACAAAATTTGAGCACAGCAACTTCCAGCTGCAATGTACTCTCCTTCAGCTATAGAGAGAGCTACTGAAGTTTGCTTTTTTACTATGCCATGCAACTAAACAATCTCCTAAAAATTCACAAGCACCACTTGTGCTTTTTCTATCAACCTGTGACCCTGCATAGTCAGCATCTGAAAAACCGATTAAGTCAAAGGAAGAGGAGCTTGGATAAAATAATCCCAAGTCACTCGTACCTTTCAAATATTTAAAAATACGTTTAACGGCATTCAAATGAGATTCTTTAGGTTGAGATTGAAAACGAGCACACAAGCATACACTATACATAATGTCAGGTCGTGAGGCAGTTAAATATAACAATGAACCAATCATACCTCGAAATTTAGTGACATCTACAGGTGTACCTTGTTCATCCTTAGTAAGCTTAACTGAAGTACTCATCGGAGTTGATTTAGGTGTGACATGATCAAGTGCAAATCTTTTGAGTAGATCCTTTATGTACTTGCCTTGGTGAATAAATATTCCTGCATTAGACTGATTAATTTGCAAACCTAGAAAGTACTGCAATTCACCCATCAAACTCATATCGAATTCCTTATGCATGCAATCAGAAAACCACTTACACAAAGATTCATTAGAAGATCCAAATACTATATCATCAACATAAACTTGAACTAAAAGAAAGTTATCACGTTTATGAAAAATAAAGAGAGTTGGATCGAGTGTACCGCGAATGAAACCATTGTTCACAAGAAATTGACTGAGACGCTCGTACCAACAACGAGGGGACTGTCTCAATCCGTAGACAGATTTCTTGAGCTTGTAAACATAGTTAGGGTACTTCTCGTGAATGAAACCTGGAGGCTGCTTCACGTAGACTTCTTCCTTGAGATAGCCATTTAGAAATGCGCTTTTGACGTCCATCTGATAGAGCTTGAACTTCTTGTGAGCTGC
Organism: Apium graveolens; assembly: GCF_009905375.1. NCBI lineage: Eukaryota > Viridiplantae > Streptophyta > Magnoliopsida > Apiales > Apiaceae > Apium > Apium graveolens. The sequence goes on from NC_133657.1 coordinate 50,676,697, forward strand.
AAAGGCCATTAAGATTCGAATAGCTTCTAAACGAGCTACTGGAGCATATGTCTCGTCGTAATCGATTCCTTCCTGCTGGTTGTATCCCTGAGCAACCAAACGAGCTTTATTTCGAATGATATTTCCATCTTCATCCTTCTTATTCTTGAAAACCCAGCGAGTACCAATGATCTTGGCATCCTGAGGAAGTGAGACGAGTTCTCAAACATCACAACGCTCGAACTGATTCAATTCCTCCTGCATTGCAACAGACCAATGTTCGTCTGCAACTGCTTCTTGAGCATTCTTTGGTTCGAATTCAGCAACAAAAGCACAGAATGCACATAGATTATAAAGTCTGCTTCGAGTAGAAATCCCTTGATCTAAATCAGTAAGAAGATTATCTGGTGGATGATTCTTCACAGTCCTAGAAGACTTAGGAAGTTGAATATTACTCATTTCTTCCTCATTAGAATTGTCTGCCTGGAAATGAATAGGAGTTGTCTCATTCAAAAGAGACTGCCTCATTTCCGCTTGTGAAGATTTATCCAGAGGAGTAACAGAATTCAAATTTGAAACACTATCGGGAGTCTTTGGAGAGCCAGAAGATTCAACTGAAGCTTGAGTAGATCCTGCAGAATTATCAGAAGACTGAGATGGACCTGGAGAGTCTTGACTGTTTGATTTGTCAGAATGAGACTGACTCTTTTCAGAATGAGACTGTCTCATTTGGGAATGAGACGCTAGATCCGCAGTGTCTTCATCAATTTGAGATATATTCCTTGAGGATTCATTGAACGTAATATTGATGGATTCTTCTACTTTGTTCTTGACAGAATTATAAACACGATAAGCTTTGCTTGTTGTAGAATATCCCAAGAAGATTCCTTCCGTGGATTTTGCATCGAACTTGCCTCGATTATTTTGAGTATCTAAAATAAAACACTTGGAACCAAATACTCGAAAATAACTAATGTTAGGAGTCCTTTTCTTAAGCAATTCATACGGTGTTTTAAGCAAAATAGGACGAATAAGAACTCTATTTAAAACATAACAGGAAGTGTGTACCGCTTCAGCCCAAAATTTTCTTGGAAGCTTACTCTCATGCAGTAGAGTTCTGGCAGTTTCCTGTAGAGTCCTGTTCTTGCGTTCTACTACTCCGTTTTGCTGAGGAGTTCGAGGAGCTGAGAATTCATGGGTGATTCCTCTTGATTTACAGAAGGTTATGAAATCCTTCTCGAATTCACCTCCATGATCACTACGAATAGTCTTGAGCTTAAATGAATACTTAGTCTCAAGGTTAGTAATAAGATCCTTAAACTCAACAAAAGCTTCATCCTTAGTTCGTAAAAATAATACCCAAGTGAAACGGGAATAATCATCAACTATAACAAAAGCATAATTCTTACCTCCTAAGCTTACATACCTTTCTGGACCAAAAAGATCTAGATGAAGGAGCTGCAAAGGAACAGAAGTTGATACTTTATTCTTAGCAGTAAAGGAAGTTTTCACCTGTTTTCCAAGTTGGCAAGCTGAACAAGGTTCTATTTTCTTGTACTTCAGCTTTGGTAGACCTCGAACCAGATCATGAGAAGATATCTTCCGAAGAAGATCCATGTGAACATGGCCAAGACGTCTATGCCACAGATCTTGTTGTTCTTGAAAGGTAGCTAGACAAATTTCTTCTTGCTGTTCATCAAAATCTAATACAAAAATATTTCCTTTTCTTTTGGCAACTAAAGCAAATTCGTTAGTATGAGTACCAATATAGCATACATCTTTATCGAACTTAACCTTATGACCAGCATCAGTAAGTTGACTTACACTAATAAGATTATATTTCAAACCATCAACTAAACGAACATTAGAAATGGCAAACCTGTCATTACCAATGGTGCCTTTTCCAATAATTCTGACGGTGTTTGAATCTCCAAGAGTAACTAAGCCACCTTCCTTGGCAACTAGAGATAGAAACTTGGATTTATCACCTGTCATGTGACGAGAACAACCACTGTCGATGATCCATTTATTTCGCGGAACATGGACCTTCAAACAAACCTGCAAGAATTGCTTTATCCCTTAGGTACCCACTTAAACTTGGGTCCTGGTTGGTTAGTATCACGAATCTTATATAAATGTCTATCTGATTTCTTAATCCACATCTGAACAATATTAACAGAAGTTTCAGCAGATTTATATCTATTAGACGATTTATAAGATGAGTTAGAGGAGTGGCCCTTGATACCACATAATCTAGATTCAGATGTAGGGTGGCTAGCTTTGCCACAATCTCGACATTTCTCATAAGGCATCTTATATTTCATAGGAGCTCGCTTATAACCGCCTTGAAATGCACGTTTCTTGATTGACTCACATCCTAAACCTCCTTTATCAAGAGAAGATTTTTGTTTACCAAGAAGAGCATTCAAAGTTCCTTCTCCATGAAAACATTTAGCTAAATCTTTTTCAAGCTGTTCGACTTTCTGCTTTAATTCAGGAACCAGAGGATCAGGAGCACTGTCTTCTTTAACGGTTTCTGAATCAACAAATATTGACTCTTTCTTCAAGGCTTCAAGGCATACATCCTTCATCTCAATCTCATTTTTGAGATATTGATTTTCTTCAGTAAGTTTTGAAACCCTTTCAAGCAATGATTTGTTCTCAGCAACTAGGGCTTCTTCCTTCATGGGGTCATCCATTTCACTAAGAACTTCACTTAAAGCTTGCTTTAAATAAGCATTCTTTTCTTTCAACTTCTTAACCTGGACCTGCAAATTTAAAATAGACGAAGATATATTTGAATTATACTTAATATTCTGTACCTCATCATTATCACTGGAGTCGTCCTCTAGTCCAGCAAAGCAAAGTTGAGCAACTTCATCGTCTGAATCGATCTCCAAATCAGATTCATCATCACTCCAGGTAATTAATGCCTTCTTTTTGTTCTTCAGCTTGTAGCAGTCCTTTTTGAAGTGCCCTTTCTTTCCACACTCAAAACAAGTATCCTTGCTTTGATTCACTTTAACCTCCTTGCTCGGATTAGATTTGAAGTCCTTCTTCGGAAACTGTGACTTCATAGGTCGTTTGGAAACATTCCGTTTGGCAAGAAATTTATGAAACTTCTTTGTTAGAAGAGCAATCTCTTCATCGGAATCATCAGGAGACTCATCTGCATCTGCATTAAGTGCAAGAGTTTTCTTACGAGGAGCTTCATCTTCTTCATCATATCTACGTAGCTGATTTTCGAATTCCTCCAATTCACTGAACAGTGTTAGAGTATCTATAGTCGAAAGCAGTGTTGAATCCTGCAGAATGGTAACCTTTGGAGCAAACTTCTTTGGCATTGCTCTGAGGATTTTCCTATTTATCTCAGATTGAGGAATGATCCGTTCCAGAAGTGAGATGGAGTTCATCAATGTCAGAAACCTCCCTTGAGCATCTCGCACGCTTTCATCTCTTTCCAACCTGAAACCTTCATAGTCACTCATTAGCATACTTAATTTTACTTCACGTACCTTAGACGTGCCTTCGTGGCTGACTTTGATCGTATCCCAAATCTGCTTGGCAGTAGTACATGCTGAGACTTTTCTTAATTCTGTAGCTACCATGCCATTGAGAAGTGAATTCATAGCTTTAGCATTGGAATTCATTGCGTTCACTTCTTCGGGAGAGAGATCCTTGAGAGATTTTGGCTTCCCTTCTTTCATAGGAATTGTGAAACCATTTTCTACAGCATCCCATTCAAATGCATCACGCTGGAGAAAGATTTTCATTCGAAACTTCCAGTCATTGTAGTTTTCAGCACCATGAAGCAGTGGTGGATAATTGTTTGAATACCTATCTGGTTGAGCCATGGATCGCTAGCAAAATAAACACTAGAAAGAGAATTAAATGCACCTGCTCTGATACCAAATGAAATTCGATGGCTCGATAGATAAAATAATATTCTAACTGTCAAGGCAAATGGGACAGTCTCTTATGCAAATGGGACAGTCCCTTTACAAATGAGACAGGGTATGAGACAGTCTCAATTACACTGCAGAAAATAAATAACAGAAATAAAATGCAGAATGCTGAAAACTGAAAAGAAAAAACACCAGAAGTTTTCACTTGGTTCGGCCCCTACACTTAGTCTATGGCCTACATCCAAGTCCCCATGCCAACTAGCATAGAGAATGTATTATATCAACTTTAATAAAAGAACTTACAATCTTTTCCTTGATTACAAATATAGCACCTGAAAGAAACCCTTTCCCAAGCTACCTTGCTACCTAGCCCACTGCTATTCCTTAGCCTTCTAGCTACCTTGCTATACTTTGAAATCAAGCTTGCCACAACACTATTTCGGGAACCATTTTGGTATCTCTAGTCCTTTTTTTTAAGTTATTTTGCTAAATTGTTTTTTACCTATGTTATAACAGATTTCGCTATCGCTTTTGTTTTATATGGTAAATTGAGAGAATTTGATAGAAACATATTCAAATTGTATTTAGGGGAGGTCTAGTATAAATTTATGGTTAATTTGAAATGGGGAACAATGGATTGAAATACTTGAAGCAATATGCTTTTTTACAGTATATGCGATGCGACTTAATTAGAAAATCTTCATTCCGGTCAGCAAGCATATTTCTTTGAACTCTTCCCTTAAATGCCACAAATTATAGTCACAGTGAATAGAGACTTAACTTTACAATGCTTAGGTAAGAAGCAAATCATGTATTTCTTGAACCTTAAGAAAGTGCCAACTATTGATATGATCGTCTAATTATTAGGTTAGAAGATCCTGATGCAGAAGAGGTTAAAGATTTTGTGCAAAAGCAGGTCAATTTGACTGAATCCGTATTTAAACAATGTGAAACAAGAGAAAAGCTTCAAGACAAGCTTACGGAATTTTATGATTACCCTAAGTATGAAGCTCCGTTTAGGGAGGGTGATAAGTACTTCTATTTCCATAATACGGGTCTTCAACCTCAAAAAGTCCTCTATATGCAGGTATCTCCAATTAATTTATCCAGTTCAGTGTTAACGATGTCGTATTGTATTACACCCTCACGTCTTTGAGGAACATCCTCAAAGCTCTAGTTCCATTTTCCATGCTAGCGGGTGCCAATAAAATATGCACTTTCACGTACATGTTACAAGCTATATTACTTATAGGATAATATTTTTGTTGAATGTCACATATACCAAATTTAAGGATCATTAATTATTTTTCCTTTCCCAGTATTTTTACTCAGTCTTAGCTCTTAATAACTTAGTATGGATTGTGCCAATTACCTTTTCATATTCTGAGTTTTAGGATACACTGGATTCACAACCAGAGATTTTGCTTGATCCGAATGAACTCAGTGAGGATGGAACAGTTGCACTGAGTACGTGTGCAGTTAGCAAAGATGCCAAGTATTTGGCATATGCTCTTAGTAAGAGTGGAAGTGATTGGGTTACTATCAAAATAAGGGAGGTTCAGGACAATAAAGTTCTCGATGATACATTGTCATGGGTACGTAGTCGGTTGATATTCCAGGAGGTCTACTGTATGAAGTGGAAATTCCAGTAATCTCACTACAATTTGTTTTACTCTTGATGATATATGTATATTGTTACAGGTTAAGTTCTCAGGCATAAACTGGACCCATGATAACAAAGGTTTTTTCTACTGTCGTTTCCCAGCTCCCAAGTAAGTCAGGTTTATTGCAATTTGTTATATAATGATTTTCCTATAATGATCTCTCCTTACACCTTTACTGGATATTAGTTCTCTTTAAAAACAATGAGCTTGTTTCAGGGAGGGTGAAGAAGTGGATGCTGGCACCGAGACCAATGCTAACCTTAATCATCAGGTGTACTATCATTTCTTGGGCACAGATCAGTCTGAAGATATGTTATGTTGGGAAGATCCAAAAAATCCAAAGCATACTTTTGGAGCTGAAATAACTGATGATGGAAAGGTTACAAATAATTTTATATAGTCTGATGTAAAATTAATGTAGTCTGATATAAGTAAATATTTTTCTGACTAAATCTTAAACTAATCTATCATCTCATTTCACTTGCAGTATTTTCTTCTTTATACATTTGAGAGTACCGATCCTGTCAACAAGTTTTACTACTGTGATATTTCTGCTTTCCACAATGGACTTGCAGGTTATAAGGGAAATGGTCTTCTTCCCTTTATTAAGCTTGTTGACAACTTTGATGCATGTTATGGCGCTATCGCAAATGATGATACTTTATTCACCTTTCGGACAAATAAGGATGCACCAAGATATAAGTTAGTTCGGGTAGATTTGAAGGGACCAACTACATGGACTGATGTCGTCCATGAAGCTGAGAATGATGTGCTTGAGTCAGCTATCGCTGTTAATGGAAATCAAATGATTGTGAGTTATATGAGCGATGTCAAGGATGTTCTACAGTTGAGGGACTTGAAAACTGGTACTCTTCTACATCAGTTGCCGATTGATATAGGCACTGTGTTTGATGTCTCTGCCCGGCGCAAGGACAACATGGTTTTCATTTCTTTCACTAGCTTTTTTAGTCCTGGTATAATATATCAGTGTAACTTGGAAAGTGGTGTTCCAGATATTAAAGTGTTTCGTGAAATCATTGTTCCTGGATTTGATCGGACAGAGTTTCATGTTAATCAGGTATGAAACATGTTTTGTGGGTATTTCGAGTTTGCTTGCATAAGTGCTATTGTTATTTGTTAAGTGTTAAAGGCATGCCATAGTAAATATTACAATAGGTTTTCTATTATATTCATATTTAAAACATCCATGTCCTATCTTCTGCCTATCTGGGGCTCTTCCCTCCCAAAGACAAATGCTGTCTCTACACATGCATGGTACAGCTTCCTCTTTTCCCAGAGTAGTATAGGTAAAGGTGCTCTTTCTCATCCTTTTTTTTGTTTCCCACTTGAATATATACGGTAACTGACAGTCTGACACATACATATGTCAGCTAAAACTCCCCCATGTAAGAATTCTTCAGTACACACTGCGCACATACTCATAAATACACCACATGTAGACTCACTAAAATAAAATTTGCACAAGAAATGACTGCAGGTAAGTTGGCCTGTAATTTTCAGTTTACACTTTTACTCCTCTCTGTTCATGCGTGCATTTTTGAAAAAAAATTCTGATGATCTATCTTGTATTTTTACTCTCTCTCTCTCTCTCCTTAAAATAAGTGAATAACCCAGTAGCACATTAATATTTTAGGGTGTCCGGGGGCTCCCGTCCGCCTAGTTGGACTCAGACTTAGACTCTTGATGCCTATATGTTACCATGCATGAACTATTGATAGACTTATGTCCCTCTATCTTGATCCCCAAGCACGACTCTTTCTTTCTTGATTAGTTCTCTTTTTTCAGGTTTTTGTTCCTAGCAAGGATGGTGTGAAAATACCGAATTTATAGTGGCTAAAAAGGATATTCCTCTGGATGGGTCACATCCATGCCTACTATATGCATATGGTGGATTTAATATTAACATTAAACCATCATTCAGTGTTAGTCGTGTTGTTCTTATGAGGAACTTAGGGGCTATCTACTGTGTTGCAAACATCCGCGGCGGTGGTGAGTATGGTGAGGAATGGCATAAAGCTGGTCGCCTTGCTGCAAAACAGACTTGCTTTAATGACTTCATTTCTGCTGCTGAGTATCTAGTATCCACGGGTTATACCCAGCCCAAGAAGTTGTGCATTGAAGGTGGAAGCAACGGAGGACTTCTTATTGGAGCTTGTATCAATCAGGTATTACAGTGTTGCTTTTCATGCTTAATTGTACCTTTAATTGTATTATGAGTTTCTATATGAATTGCACAGATTTGTGTGGTTACAGAGGCCTGATCTTTATGGCTGTGCTCTTGCTCATGTTGGGGTCATGGACATGCTCCGATTTCACAAATTTACCATAGGTGAGTCTACATACACATACATTTTGTCTTGTGAAGTTAATATGTCAGCTCTTGATCTTTTTCCTCGTCTTCTTTCACATCCCTAATTCTTAGGTCATGCGTGGACGTCTGAATATGGTTGTTCAGAGAAGGAGGAAGAGTTCAATTGGCTAATCAAGTGAGTTAATTTTATAAATGTAAATCACAGACCTTGTGATTTCTGGTTGCATATTTTCTTCCTCCTTTTTTATTAAATGTGGGTTGATTTTTCATTTCCTTTATATAGTTATTATTTTAATTTTTAATTCATTTTCCTAGAAATACCGTAGCATATTAAAATGGTGAAAGGATTTGACACAATTGTTCGATGTAGTTTTCCAGTATTTTGACGGCGCTTCTTAAGTAAGTTACTAGTTTGCACTAACCTTTCTGCTAGACATCATGTGTATGTAATCTGTATTTCCACCAAATTTTGAATATTTACGGAAGTAGGTTCTCTTCAATTCTCACCGGACTAGACCTAGTCATTGTGTTTTAATTAATTTCTTTTCCAGATTTGGTAATTTTAAGGTATGTTATTTAGAGTTTAGTAGGAGTGTTACTACAATCTAACTCTCTTCAGCAATAGTGTTTGAAGCTAAGCCAGTAAACTTTTCCATTTGACTACCTCTTCCCACATAACCATATTCTGGCACCTTACAAGAATTAACCTTTTTTTACTTTTAAGAAGTTGTACCAGTTTCTTTGTATCCTTTGGTATTTCATACTTCTTTACCGGACTCTTCACTGATATTTTCAATTCACTTACAGTCTACCGGTTTCATATTCTACATCTGCTTGTTAATCCCTGGATTTTTTTTCTATTAATTTATGATTATCAGGTACTCGCCTCTACACAATGTCAAGAGACCTTGGGAAAATTCACCTGATCAAGCTTCTCAGTACCCACCTACATTACTACTCACAGCTGATCACGATGACCGAGTTGTGCCACTACACTCGCTAAAATTCTTGGCGGTGAGTATAATTGTGAAAATCAAGAAAATATCCTATATAATGGCACTTGATTCCAATATTCCGCCAGTAATGTAACTTAGGTATGGCCTGTTACAACCACATCTCAACCCTCTCTATGTTCTTGTTGAATTGAAATTTGAACCTGACACTATACCTATTAGTTTCGGAAATTGAGAGTTTGTTCCGAAAAAGAAGGATATGTTCATGATTTAAGATTTGATCCTTAATAATAATTATAATATGAAACATTTATATTGTTGTCCGTCAGGATGCTCCATAGTGGTATTGGACGTGAATGTTTGCACCAATTTATAGCTCGATGAAGTTCAATTTTCTGTCATATTGCCATCTATTAACCAAATGATTTGTTTATTCTGTCTGCGATCAGACCTTGCAATATGTGCTATGCACAAGCTTGGACAAAAGTCCCCAGACCAACCCAATTATAGCTAGAATTGATTGCAAGGCCGGGCATGGAGCCGGACGTCCCACAAAAAAGATAGTAAGACAAATATCAGAAAGATCTTGTGATTTCAGATTCACGAATTTTGGGTGTGGAATATTAATATATATCTTCGTTGTGTGTAGATTGAGTCAAGTGCAGACAGTTACAGCTTCATGGCTAAGATGTTGGGTGCTTCCTGGATTGATTAGCTAATGGCAAAGCTGGCTGCTAATAGTCATGGAGAAAAAAGTACCAATTGTTTCCATATAAACGGTACACTTGTTAAAACACCGTATAAGCTATCAGTAATGTCTTTTACTAAATTGTAATATTTGTTACTCATCAATTTTGGAATATATAATTATATATACATGAAATGGAAGAACAAATAGGTGAAAATGTTTTTTGGCAATGAAAGTTGATCACTTTTTAATTAGAGCACTAAGCATATCTGATTTCCTCGCGTCCTCTCTTCGTTTTGTCTTAGAATATACTCGTCCTTTTAGGGGTTAAAATAAAAGGATACTAGCTGTCTGTACTCTTTGTGACTTTATTTACCCCTATCCTATCTTAAGGAAGAATATATCATGTTGACGTCAAAAAAATTAAAATTAAAAAGGACGTATGAAGTTCATAGAAAATCTTGATTTGATTTGTTTTGGATGAATCATCAAGTTGAAAACTTAAAATGCATGCATGCTGGCCACACGTCTCCCGTATTGACTGCCCACGTGTCTCGCGAGGACAGAGGGAAAAACTGTTGAAATTGAAACTTAAAATCGTGCTCTTATCTCTTTTCCCTACTCTTACCATATTTTACTCAAATCAAGTAAGTTGATAACAATCCATTAAATTAGTTGTATCCTAAACCAAAAAAGCATAGGTAATTATAGAAAAACAAGACTCCGCGTTAGCATACGTTGTTGAGAGAAGTGTAGTTGGATGCAGAGAGAGATGGATGGGTTACAGAGAGAAAAAAGAGGGATGAGCTGGATGGACAAAGCCCGAGATTCCATAGCTTTACCTCCATTTCACTTGCTGGGTTTTATGGTTTTACTTGTGCTTGTTACTTATTATTATTCACTTTATTACAACTATAAGGAACGGATGCAAGAAACAGTTGTACTATTTAGAATAATATTGCTGAGCTTGTTGCCTGTTGTTGTGGTGCTTTTTATGCGTAAAATCATTAACAAGTTCCGAGTATCGTCATCAACAACAACAACACGTTCATCACCATCCGAGTGGCAGCCACCGGGCTTTCCTTGGGGGGTTGCGTTAATGCTGGCGCTGGTTTTGTTAATGCTATATTATCAATCCTGTACCCTGTCGCTCTAGACTCTTGTTTCATCCAAATAATCTGTGTTGCAGGCTACTTTTATTTTATAGATTAAAAGTATGTGTTTTTTTTAGAATAATAATCAAATGATAAGCGCAGGTTAATGGGGGTAACCTATGTATGTGAGGTATTTTTGCCTAGCATCTGCAAAGCCTTATTGTTATATCATCTCCAGTTGATGAAATACAAAACAGTCATTTCAAGAATACAACATGACTAACTTAACTATAAATGATTATCGCTCGCGTTAAGATCTAAGCGAAAAGTGTTTCAAAAACTTGTAAAGTAGGATTAGCAGCTTAAATAACTGTATGTACCTAATTAAGGGATTTATTTGTAAATATGGATATCGGTCGCTGGTCCATATGGATGACGATAGTATAATATGATGAACACAATTTATTTACGAATAGTTTGAATAATCTAAGATTAACGGGGTGTGTCAGAAAGAGAAAGCGAATCTCATCAAATATGGACCATATATGCATACGGTTACAGTATGACATGAGACGACGAACGATGATTTAGAGTGATATACAAAAAAAAAGTACTTGTCATAGCTTCCCAATCAGACCGAAAGAAGAAAGGTGACGAATATATACCCTCGCCACTTTCTTATCACACTACCTTTTCCTTTGACTCCCCCTATTTTTGGGTTCTATCTTTTAGTGGAGGACCAGTAATGTTCGTAAGTATGAACAGGTTAATTTGGGTTAAGTTAAAATTATCTAAAATTAAATTAAAATAAATATTTAAAGGAAAATGAATGAAATAATTAATAACGGCTCATTTCGGATTGCGTAAATCGTATTCGATTCACTTTTAAATTTTTTACGGTTGGGGTTGAGTTTTGAGTCGTATTCGAAATTGCTGTCATTATGCACACGAAGAATACAGAATAGAGTCGGTTCAAGATAACGTCCCCCAATCAGCTAACTTCACCTTTTATTAGGAAAATACATATTTTTTAATAACAAATTAGGAACCTCCTATAAATACTCATACATCAGGATGCCAAAATCTGTGGAGACCAGAAACTAAATAAATAAAAATGGTTTGGTTTAGTAGAGAAAGGAGAGGAATTAGCTGGATGGATCAGAGTGTAGAGTCGGTGTCTGCACCTTCACCTCATTTGCTAATGTTTTTGGGATTACTTATGGTGGTTATGTATTATTCGATTCGGTCTGATTACGAGGAAAAGATGAAAGAAACGAAGATGGAGTTGAGGCTGTTTCTGGTGATTTTGTTGCCCTTGCTTGTGATATTAACATCACATGTCACAGTGAACTGGTATGATAATGTTCGAGACACGTCGCAGGTGGTATATGAAACGTTACATGAAGAAGGAAGCTCTCCATGGGGTGTGGGCTTGGTATTGTTGCTGGTTCTCTTCATGGCCAACTATCATTCTTCTATCCACTCTGCTTGGTTTAGGCCCTAGCCTAGCTACCCTGCTCAGAGCAGTTTTGTAGTCGATATTGTTGAGATCATATGGAAATTATGTTTTAGTTGCTATACATACTCTGTCTGTATTCTAATAATATGCACATACATACTTGATGAAGCATAAATAACACAGTTTGATGACAAAACAGAACAGGCTTGTCTTGATCACACAGTAAACGTCGTCCCATAGTTCACACGTACGGTAAGATTTGGAGAAGATCCCTTCTGCATGCAATCTTGTTCTTCTACCCTCTTCTTTTTTTTTTCTTTTTAAATGCTCATGTTTCTATTTTGCACTTGTTTAATTTATACAGAGTTGCTTGAACCGATTATGTTCCTCAACAAGTTTAAGATAGAGGAATTTTGACCAAGTTGGCGGGCTGCTAAACTTATTCACATCTTCTGGAACCTTTATAATTTTCTGAGATAACCAATTCAAAATTGCTTTCTTACCCAATTCAAAAATGTTTACTATAGTTATCCAATTAAAAAATACGTAATTGAATATATATTTTCAATCGTGTACTTTTAAAATAGGTATTTTGATGAAATATTTTCAAAAAATGCCCACCTGAAATCTTACATAAAAAAGGTTGACCCAATTTATAAGCATAGTTTACAACTTATAAACTCATAAGTTATAATTTTTCTCAACTTGTAATGAATTTTCGCTTTTTATTTATTTTAATTTTTAAAATATATTTTTAAATGTTAATATAATATTAAATTCATGAATTAAAATTATTATAATTAAAAATTATTTATTTTAGTTCATTTAAGTAAAAAAAAAATTATCTTACTAATAAAATTATCAAAACACTTATATAACTTATAAATAAGAAGTATTTATCTAATTATCACTTATAAGTTACTTTTTTTCATATTCCTTATTTTAAGATTTCCAAACACGCACAATATTCGAATTGAAGAACCTGGGGCTTTTTCACTTTTCAACATTAAGCCATCATTATAAGAGGAAAATTGGACTGGAAAAACAAAAGACCAAGTCCTTACATTCCTAATATAGTTAAAATAGAGATAGATACAACCAGGGAAATACCTTCCCAAGAAAAATAAAGAAAATGGCACACCCTTGTACAAGTGCTCTATCTAAAACCTGCCTCAAAATGAAGCATGATATCAATGCTAAATAACCTGCTTCAAAATGAAGCATGATGTTCTGTCTGTTCATTTGTGAACAAACAATCAACATTTACCATAGAGAAACTGCCGGTTATATATCACGTAGAACGGTAAGAACTCTTTACTTTAGGAGCTTTGAATTTTGATGTCATCAATCTTGGACGCCCTGAGATGGAGGAGCTCTCACCAGTTTTTCTCTTCGAATTTCGAGATCCCTACAGTCATAGCAAGTCAACATTAGCCTTAAGAGATCCACAATCAAGAATTTGTTTATACATGAGACGAGCAGGACAACAATTTTGCAATTTTAGACTGGAATAATGTAGTGTACTCAAAACACTGCAAATACTCGGAGCATTTCCAGACTTATTCCAAGTATTATACTCTGCCCACTTCTATTGTCCATGTACCATAATCCACTCTTTTTAAAAATCAAATTACATTAATTAATAACTCCATAAATATTTTATTTTTTAGGTTTTCCGTTTGCCCTTAATTAGTAGCATAAAATTTTTAATATGTATAATCTTTGTTCTGTCATATTAACAAGGTATGAAAGGAACCAAAATGTTCAATTTACCTCAATTACTGAATATGGCCGAAGTTCACCGACAAATAAAATAAGAACCATGGTCAATAAAAAATGGGAATGTGTTGCACAAGTGAGAGCTCCATACTACATGATATTTTACTAAAGAACGTGAAAAGGCAGCTCTTATATTTAGCAAAACAAAAAAGGCAGCTGTTGTAAGTTATAACAGAAAAGTATCAACACTTTCCACTTTCAAGAACGTACATAGATACCTAACCAAGTTTTAATCAAATGCAAATGCTGCACCTACACAAGACAGCAAAAACCAAAGATCCTAACCTAGAGCAGTTTTTAGTAGATCAACAAACTCACGAAAGTGCAGGGGGCGGGAAACACAAATTTCTTGGAAGACATCATATTTTTGACATTTTACTCCAGCAAAATAAGGTTATAAATGCATGTTTCTGGTCTTCTTACATACATATACTAATACATTAGATATTAAAAAGAAAGAACTCATCGACATTAGAATATGGCCGAAGTTCACCGACAAATAAAATAAGAACCATGGTCAATATAAAATGGGAATGTGTTGCACAAGTAAGAGCTCCATACTACATGATATTTTACTAAAGAACGTGAAAAGGCAGCTCTTATATTTAGCAAAAAAAAAAGGCAACTCTTATAAGTTATAACAGAAAAGTATCAACACTTTCCACTTTCAAGAACGTACATAGATACCTAACCAAGTTTTAATCAAATGCTGCACCTACACAAGACGGCAAAAACCAAAGATCCTAACCTAGAGCAGTTCTTAGTAGATCAACAAACTCACGAAAGTGCAGGGGGCGGGAAACACAAATTTCTTGGAAGACATCACATTTTTGACATTTTACTCCAGCAAAATAAGGTTATAAATGCATGTTTCTGGTCTTCTTACATACATATACTAAATTACTAATACATTAGATATTAAAAAGAAAGAACTCATCGACATTAAAATATGGCCGAAGTTCACCGACAAATAAAATAAGAACCATGGTCAATATAAAATGGGAATGTGTTGCACAAGTGAGAGCTCCATACTATGTGATATTTTACTAAAGAACGTGAAAAGGCAGCTCTTATATTTAGCAAAAAAAAAAGGCAACTCCTATAAGTTATAACAGAAAAGTATCAACACTTTCCACTTTCAAAAACATACATAGATACCTAACCAAGTTTTAATCAAATGCTGCACCTACACAAGACAGCAAAAAACAAAGATCCTAACCTAGAGCAGTTTGTAGTAGATCAACAAACTCACGAAAGTGCAGGGGGCGGGAAAAACAAATTTCTTGGAAGACATCACATTTTTGACATTTTACTCCAGCAAAATAAGGTTATAAATGCATGTTTCTGGTCTTCTTACATACATATACTAATACATTAGATATTAAAAAGAAAGAACTCATCAAGGTCCCATTAGTAGGTGCAGCATTTGATTAAAACTTGGTTAGATATCTATGTACGTTCTTGAAAGTGGAAATACAAAAGATCAAAGACGGCAAAAACCAAAGATCCTAACCTAGAGCAGTTCTTAGTAGATCAACAAACTCACGAAAGTGCAGGGGGCGGGAAACACAAATTTCTTGGAAGACATCACATTTTTGACATTTTACTCCAGCAAAATAAGGTTATAAATGCATGTTTCTGGTCTTCTTACATACATATACTAAATTACTAATACATTAGATATTAAAAAGAAAGAACTCATCGACATTAAAATATGGCCGAAGTTCACCGACAAATAAAATAAGAACCATGGTCAATATAAAATGGGAATGTGTTGCACAAGTGAGAGCTCCATACTATGTGATATTTTACTAAAGAACGTGAAAAGGCAGCTCTTATATTTAGCAAAAAAAAAAAGGCAACTCCTATAAGTTATAACAGAAAAGTATCAACACTTTCCACTTTCAAAAACATACATAGATACCTAACCAAGTTTTAATCAAATGCTGCACCTACACAAGACAGCAAAAAACAAAGATCCTAACCTAGAGCAGTTTGTAGTAGATCAACAAACTCACGAAAGTGCAGGGGGCGGGAAAAACAAATTTCTTGGAAGACATCACATTTTTGACATTTTACTCCAGCAAAATAAGGTTATAAATGCATGTTTCTGGTCTTCTTACATACATATACTAATACATTAGATATTAAAAAGAAAGAACTCATCAAGGTCCCATTACAAATGAAGTTGTGTACTACTACATCTGTTCAAATCAGCTTAAATATATTAACCCTTCCAGACACTAAGCAGCAGAAATGCACTAAGATGATAAAAATATCTATTCTTGAAGGCATTTCCGTTTTCTACATTTTATATGCTTACAATTACAGGAAGATAGGACCATATTTAAACATATTGATATGACGGAGTTCAACAAGAAAAAACTACAAAGACAAACCTGATGGTCTACTTAAATCTTTCTGCTAAGTAGGTACTACATTTGTTTCAGTCAGATGAAACATTTTTTTGCTAAATATCAGTCAAATGAAACATGTTGATATCACCAGGTGCTAAGCATGATGGTCTGTTCAGGTGTAAACAATTTAGATGCCTGATGATGCATACGCCTACTGCAATTATACATTTTATGCTTGTGAACTACACATACTAATACATTGTACGATAAAGGGGTGTCACTTAATAGTCTTATTTACGACAGTGCATGATAGTCTATGCATCACGTTGGTAAAAAAAAGTATATGACGATTAATTCATCATCTATCAACTCCTATTTTGGTATTTGTGTTGTATTTTGCAATATAAGTTTGCTAAATGCCGACTTTATGAAGCAAAGCAAGAGTACATAACATCTTGGATTTGAATAGGCATTCCATCCCAATAGAAAGCTTTTCTAAATTTTTAATTACTAATCATGCGCAACTCCCCTTGCTAAGCTTAAAACTGTTAATGCAGATGCATTTCACATTAGTTTTTGCAGAGCTTGCATATATCTCGTTGGTGTCAACTTAGAACTTTAATTATTACTGAATTTTAAACCTATGCAAATGAGCATTCTACTAACTAAAGAAAAAAAAGTATATAAGCATCCAATGATAACATCTATCAAGTGATAATTACCTCTTTAGCAACTGGAGAAGAATTAAGCTCTTTCTTCTCTGTTACGTTCCTGTTGTGGGTAATACTATTCTTGCCTCCCAGTTGCAACCGTCTTGTTTCTGCTGTACAGCCACATAAGCCAGGTGTCACAGGATCACTTGTGGACTTCTTTACTGACTCCAATCCCCTGGAAAGTCGGGAAATTTCTTCAGCCTTTATCACAGAATCAGCTTCCAACTTGATCATTTTACTTTTTAAGTTTGCAATGAGATCATCTTTTTCTTTATTTGATGCTTGCAATTCTTCCATACTAGCCAAAAGACTTTTGATCTTTGCATCCTGTTGTACAACTTCAGCTTCTTTATTCTCCAACTTATCAGTTAAATCAGTCTCCAGCATCTTAAGTTGCTTCCAAACAAAATCCCTCTCTTTCAAAAGAGCATTCACCTCAGACGTATTCTTCGAATGTAGCTTCTCATTTTCCTGTTTTAGTTTCTTCAGGTCGTTTTCCAGTGGCTCCTGCACAAATAATACAAAATATGATACACAAACACATGACAGAAACACATGCACCGAGAATAACATAACAAGCAAACCAACTTACTTTCGTCTCAGCACATTTACGAGACAGCAAGTCAAACCCTTCCTTAAAACCTTCCAGATCAATTTGAGTATTGTCTGCATATTAACAACGGCCTATGAACATTATTAACCACAATGCACTTAAACTACACAGAAAACTCATATATTTCCGAGAATTACATATATAATTAGTAAAAAAGAAACAGAATTAGGGGGAAAGAAAGAACCTAATATAAGTTTCTGCATCAAACACTCGGTCTGCTTGACAGACACAAGCATCTCGGCTTTCGAATACTCTAGAGTACGCTCCATATCTCGGAGTTTATTAATCCTCCGTATCTAAAACAAAACACAAACAACACAACAATTGAAAAACCCAAAATCAAGAAAATAAAATAAATAATGAAGTGAAAAAGGCAAGTACCCGAGAGCGTTGTTGTTTAATGAGATTAACATCAGAAACCCAACGGTCATGTTGCAGTTTGAGCCTATCTTGAAGAATTTGAAGCTGAGATTGTTGCTTCTGAATCATAGCAACAAGCCCATTGAAAATTACATTCCATTTTCTTCGATCAGAACGGGTCGGATCCTTTGTTATCGCCATTTTAATTCAACAATAAGATTCCAGATATGTATGGGGGGGTTGCAATTGGGTGATTAATAATTTTAGACGGGAGAAAAGCGTTTGGGGATTTAGGGGTTCAAAAAGTGTTACAACGGTCACAAATAAAGGGTTCCGCTTCACTCGGGTTTTATACGGAGGAGGCTCAATCAATAAGGCTCCCCCGATCAATATATTTTTAAGGTGAAAGTTTCAGACTCTTGGTTTCACGTGGTAAATTTATTTGTATTGATCATTATGGAAGCAATGATTTATTGTGAAAGTCTCATTTGCTTTATTATTAAATAATTTTTATAGAATTAAAATAAAAATATTATTGTATAAATTTAGTAAAATTATGTATTATTGAATAATAAAATTATAATATAAATATCTAAAATTATTAAATTCTTTCGAAAAACGCGTATACCCCATCATTTTTAATTCATATTGATTTTTGATTGTCCCGATGATTTTTGATTCATATTGATTTTTGATTCATAAACTCATGACACCACGAGCTTATGATGACTTTATGAATCAAAAATCGTCTCGGGTACGCATTTTTTCAAATTACATAATAATAGTATTAATGAAACGAGTATTATTTAATAAAAAATATAATTTTATTATAAAGAAAAAATGTTCCTACAAAATTTATAAAATAATTTTCTAAGGATATAAATGCGAATATAACAAGTCTACTTCTGAAATAACCTATCTATTATATTTAAAAATATATTTATGTGTTTCAAATTAAATTGTACAAAATTTTATATTTCAAAGAAAAATGATAGAATATATACTCAAAGTACTTCATTCATGGTTATGAAGTGTGTTAAGAATATATGTGTATTAGTTTGATGATAAGTTAAACAAAACACTTAAGTAGAAATCTAGTGTTTGAAGCCTCAACGGATAAGACCACTTTGGTTATCCGTTGATGGAGTAGCTTTACTTAGAAATAAGTTTAGTATTGTAGCACATTTCAGTCTTTGTAAACGAGTTATAATTCTTAGAAGTTGCATAAAATTATTAGTCATGTTGACTGCTAGTGGATATGCAAATAGGAGGGCTAATTGTAAATATTCCATGCCTTGTAATTTTGTATAAATGAAGTAGTATCAACTGGTAAATTAAAGACCTTCAAAGGATGAGAAATAAAGCCTCAACGGATGTCTATAAAGCTTCAACGGATAACATCCATCAACGGATGAGTGCATCAACGGATAAAGTTTCAGCTGCTAAAGCATCAACGGATAAGAGCATCAACGGATAAAGCCTCCAACGGATAAAGCCTCCAACGAATGAAAGCTTCAATGGATGTTCAGTTCCATAGCAGTTGATAGTGACAATTCATAAGCTGACAAAGGCACATGGGTTGACAGAGACAATTGGAATGTGGTAGCCTCTTGGAGGAATCAAGAAAAAGCAGCATTTCCATTCTGGTGCAAACAAGGAAGTATTCAAAGATTCACAGATTATCTTAGATTGCATTGGACAGAGAAATGAAGGAGAAACATGTGAAGAACATTTTATAATTGTATTTTTATCTTTGTCTTCACTTGAAATACTTGGTGATATAAAAACCAAGTTGCAGCTAGTAATTAGGTGTGAATTTTCCAGAGCTGTTTAGAAAAACTTAGAGAGAAAATCATCTAGTTTGTACTAGGAAGCAGCTGTGGACAATTCTTTGTATCACAGATTTTCTGAAATACACATCTCTGGTGGAACAACAAATCCACCAGAAAAGTTTTTAAAGCCTCTGTGTTCTTTAC
Organism: Apium graveolens; assembly: GCF_009905375.1. Lineage (NCBI taxonomy): Eukaryota > Viridiplantae > Streptophyta > Magnoliopsida > Apiales > Apiaceae > Apium > Apium graveolens. The sequence goes on from NC_133657.1 coordinate 50,696,569, forward strand.
ATTTGTGTTTTGAATATACATCTGTCTGCACTTGCTTAAAGCAATTCACACACATCTGTTCATCATACACTTAGCTTTTAAACTACTCAAAACTTGAATTTTCATCATCTCGTTTTCTTTTATTAGTTTGTTTAATCTGAAGTAAATCATTTCCTAAGTCGCATACATACAAACCATTATTTAAAGTACCACACCCATAAAAAATATTATCTCTAAGAATAGAACATTCATTATTCATAATAATAAATGAAAAACCATCTGAATCCAACATAGGAATAGAAATAATATTCCTCACAATAGAGGGAATGTAATAACAATTATTCAAAATAATAGTCTTGCCCGTAGGCATATGTAAACTAAATGATCCTACAGATATGGCGGCAACCCTTGCTCCGTTGCCCATACGTAGAATCACCTCATCTTCTTTAAGTGTCCTACTTCCCTTTAGTCCCTGCAACGAATTACAAATATGAGAACCACAGGCGGTATCTAATACCCAAGTAGAAAATTGACTTAGTGACATATTAACTTCGATCATGAACATACCTGAATCAGAAGGGGTAGTCTCACTAGCCTTCTTCTTTTTCAACTCTGCAAGATAAGCCTTGCAGTTTCTCTTCCAACATTGCTTTTGGGGTCTACTTTAGCCTTTGCTGGATTAGGCTTACTCTCACCAATCTTCTTCTTTATCTTGGGAAAGGTCCTCTTCCTTTTCTTGGAAGTTGAGCCTTCTCCAATAAGAAGAACAGAACTCTTCTTCGAAGGAAAATTCGACTCAGCAGTTTTCAACATGTTATGAAGTTCAGGCAAGCTGACATCCATCTTATTTATATGAAAGTTCACAACAAACTGTGAGAATGAATCTGGAAGTGATTGCAAGACCAAGTCTTGGCTCAGCTCCCCATCCATGGCAAAACCAAGTTGTCCAAGATGTTCAATCAAATTGATCATCTTAAGTACATGGTCATTCACAGATGATCCCTCAGATATCCTACAACTGAACAGCTCCTTCGATATATCATATCGAGTTGTCCTCCCTGCCACATCATACAACTCTTGTAGATGCGCTAGGATATTGTGAGCATCCATATGCTCATGCTACTTCTGTAGCTCAATGTTCATGGAAGCTAGCATGATACATTGAGCAATATTTGCATCATCTATCCACTTACGATACATAACATGTTCATCATTATGTGAATCGTCAGCAGGTTTAGCAGGCGTAGGTGAGTCAAGCACATATTCCAGCTTCTCAACCCTGAGAACAATTCTCAAGTTTCGAAGTCAGTCAGCAAAATTAGGACCAGTCAATTTGTGAGCATCTAGTATGCTCCGGAGTGATAGTGCAGAAGACATAACGTATATAGTAAATCTGTAAATGATAACACATAACAACACTTAGCAAATATTCAATTTCATTTCAAAACACTATATGAATCGGGTCTTTATTCATAAGTAGCTCCCACTAGTTTATCTAATTTATACAACCCCTAAATTTATAACTAAGCATTCATAACACTAGTGAGAATAAGGATCATATTTTCCATTACATCACCACGGCTGTAGCACGAAACACAATGTGATGTTCTATAGGTAGACAACTCTTGTCAATTACATCTCATGTTATTCCCTATAATATTTTAGCCTCTTGAATCATTGAGTCTCGGCTGTAGCACGACTCACTCAAAATTTTAAGTCAAGTCAAACCCAACATCTTGTATAATTAAATAATCATATTATAAAAAGATTCTTCCTTTTAAATTAAATATTTCAAATCAATAATCGATAATTGGATGATTCTCAGATCAGGGGGAGCATTGTCAAGAGGCATCACTTAATACCCCTTTCTTACATATCGAAATCCGCTTTTGATAGAATCATCCTTTCTCTCAAAATTGAAAATTCATATTTAATTACGTGTTTCACAAATACAAGAATCTCATGATTGTATTCATAATATTTATATTATTATCATGGAACACTTCCACTAAGCCTGGATCTTCTAACATACGCCTTATGTCAATTAAGTTCACCTAAATCTATCATCGCATGATAACTCAAGCATATATCACATATAAAATATAAAAGAACTTATATCTAGGCATGTCATAATATTTAACGCAATTATATAAAAATGTACGAATTAATCATGCATTTAATATTATCAAATAATATATTAAATACACTTTAAGGGCTATAATCAGTTTAAACTAATTTCTAAAATTAATAAATTATCCCAGAATGTGCGTCTCGGAAAAACGAATCCAACGATACCTTACACGTCTAAATCGGAGTTCGTATGCGTCCTAGGGAGCCAAAATAAAAATTCAAGCGTCTCACGTCATCAACTGGTGACGTCATCTGCTGACGTAACGATGACAACATCTGCTGACGTCATTCGCTGATGTCATGCCGACGTCATCTGCTGACGTCACGCTGACTTCATCTGTCGACATCATCCGCTGATGTCACGCTGACGCCATCTGCTGATGTCACGCTGACGCCATGTGCTGACGTCGCCTGCTGACTCAGCGCCACCTAATATTCTTCAGCCAATCAGAATCAGCCACGTGTATTATTAATGTCATTAATCGAGAAAACTATTTTCTGTTTGAATTAAACTTTAAAAAATTTAAAACAAATACTTTTTGGGATCTAAAAATTACAAAAAAAATATGTAAATTTTCAAAAAAATATGAAGAACCCGGATCTAAAATAAAAAGTACCATGTTTCAAATTTTTCGATTTAATTCATAATTAAATCGATATAGCTCTAGAATCAATAAATCGAATTAAAATTCATACATGCATCAAAAATTCTGAAAGTTTTACCATAAATCTAGATGCATTCAACCTATGCTCTTATACCATTGTTGGGATTTATGCATACACGGAAGCGTGGATTACAATTAAAAAGCATAAAAAACTCATATAATCGTATACAATTCGTGAATAAATTGAGGGATCGATTACTAATCTTTAAAAGCGATCCAAGAATGATGAGCGGAGATCCCTAGCAGCTGCTCCTCAAGTGTGAAGCACTCCATCGGTATCCACCAAGAGATCGAAGTAATGGAGGGAGGAAGAGGTTGAGAGAATTAGGGTTGACTCATTTTCTTTTCTTCTTGAAAATTAGGGTTTTCTTTGGTTGAGGCAAATAGGGTTTATAATAGTATATTTATAGGCAAAAATTTCAGCTGAAAATTTTCCCATAAAATATTATTATTAATAACCCTTTAATTGATTATTCTCATTAACCAATTAACTAATAATTAAAACACCTTTTAATCATTAATCCTTTTTCTAAACACTTTAGAAAATAATTCTCTCACTTGATTTAATTTCCAAAAGTTAAATTCTTAATTAATAATATTAAGAACTTTTCTAAATTAATTTATAATTAATTAAATCTCATTTAATCAATTATTAAATTTTCTAATTAATTATTTATTTCACAAATAAATAATTACCAGCCATTATTAATTAATTCCTCCACCATTAAATCATTCTCTTTTATGATGTGACCCTGTAGGTTGAATATTAAGCCGGTAGTAGAAATAAATAATAATAAAACTATTTTATCATTATTTATATAAATTCTCTAATTTATTAAATATGATTAATTAATAAATTAATCATATTTATTCTACATCGTGAGGGATACTTCTCAGCATATCGTGATTATCCGGATAATACGAATTCACTGCTTAGAATACCAAGAACCTATGCAGTGAATAGTTACCGTACAATCAATTCTTTCTACCCTGCAATGTCCCGATTAAATACAAGGCATGGAACTCGTGTCAAGCCTATCTTATTTAATCATATGCTTTCCCATTCACTATGCTTAGTTCTAATTAATGTGAATTAGAAACTCCTTTCTAATTTCATTCACTCTGGCCAGAGATTCCTGAACTAGCATAAGTGGATCGGCATAGAACATTCTCTTCCTTCACCAGAAGGGGTAGATCCTTTATTGATCATACACTATCTTCGTGTACAAATTCCTACACCCAGTAAAGCCCTTATTATTGTCCCTGGAGACTAAGAACTAAACCAAAGTATAGTTCGGTGTACACAAGATGACTATGATGACCTCAAGTCTAAGGATACTTGTACAACTATCACTATGTGAACATCTGTTGACACGTGAGTGAACTCCATAAGTTGTTCAGCTGTGCGAGTCATGTTCAGTGAACTTATTCTATAATAAGTACCTACATACTAGCTATAGTGTCACCACACAAATGTCTATGAGAACAGACATCCTTCATAATGAAGCAAGCATAGTATGTACCGATCTTTACGAATTACTAATTACCAGTTAGTAATCCTACGACCAGGAACTATTTAAGTTCAGAGATATCATCTTTTAGGTCTCATTATTATGATCTCATCATAATCCATAAAAAGCTTTACTCTAAACTAGGGTATATCTTATTTAAACACATAAATAGATAAAGCCCGCAATAAAAACAAGATAAGTCTTTTATTAATATAATTGAAATCAAAACAAATTACATAAAAGTTATTCCTAAATCATCATACATGATTGGACTTAGGACACATCTCTTTCAGAATGAACCTCCCAGAGCTAGAGTTTATGACATGTCTGTGAAAGATGCTATCATGGTCACTGATGTTGTGGTAGGTACGCTTACTGTGAATTCTTTATGTGCTAAAGTGCTAGGAGATTCGGGAGCACTCAATCATTTATTTATCAAGATTTTGTTGATAAGCTGAATTGTCCAACTGAATTGCTAAGTGAAATTATGAAGGTATAATTAGCAAATCAGGAGCGTGTATCTATTAACCAAGTATGTAAGAACTATGAGATTGAGATTTCTGGAAATAAGTTTGACGCTGACTTGATACCGTTTAAGGGGGTGCTTGTGGGGGGGGTATGCCACGACGTTAGGAGAGTTTGACGTTATTTTTGTTGGATTTTTAACGCAGCGGGGCATGGCAAAACACTTTTACACATACAAAATCCAAATAAAAGCATATAAATCGTGAATAAAAATTCGAGGGATCGAATCTAACCTTTTAAATTAATTCGGAGACAACGATCAGAGATCCTTAGCAGTTGCTCCTCAAGTGTGAAGCACTCCACCGGTATCCACCAAGAAAACGATGTTAAGGAGGAGGAAGGAGGTGAGGAGAATTGGGTTTTCCAAACTTTTTGGGTTTTTTTGTGGGTTAGAATAAAATAGGGTCTATAATAGTGTATTTATAGGCAAAATTTTCAGCTGAATTTTTCCCATAAATATTATTATTATTATCCCATTTATTATTCTCATTAATAATTAAAACACCTTTTAATTATTAATCCTTTTTTCTAAACACTTTAGAAATAATTCTCTCTCTTGATTTAATTTCCAAAAATTAAATCCTTAATTAATAATATTAAGAACTTTTCTTAATTAATTTATAATCAATTAAATCTCATTTAATCAATTATTAAATTTTCCAATTAATTATTTATTTCATAAATAAATAATTATTAGCCATTATTAATTAATTCCTCCACCGTTAAATCATTCTCTTTTTATGGTGTGACCCTGTAGGTTCAATATTAAGCCGGTAGTAGAAATAAATAATAATAAAACTATTTTATCATTATTTATATAAATTCTCTAATTTATTAAATATGATTAATTAATTAATCACATTTATTCTACATCGTGAGGGATATTTCTCAGCATATCGCGACTATCCGGATAATATGAATTCACTGCTTAAAATACTAAGAACCTATTCAGTGAATAGTTACCGTACAATAAACTCCTTCTACCCTACAATGTTCCGATTAAATATAAGGCATGGATCTCGTGTCAAGCCTATCTAATTTAATCACTTGCTTACCATTTACTATGCGTAGTTCTATGCAAATTAGAAACTCCTTTCTAATTTCATTTACTCTGGCCAGAGATTCCTGAACTAGCATAAGTGGATCAGCCTTGAACGTTCGCTTCCTTCACTGGAAGGGGTAGATCCTTTATTGATCATACACTATCTTCGTGTACAAATTCCTATACCCAGAAGAGCCCTAATAATTGTCCATGGAGACTAAGAACTAAACCAAAACATAGTTCAGTGTACACAAGATGACTATGATGACCTCAAGTCTAAGGATACTTGTACAACTATCACTATGTGAACAACTGCTGACACGTGAGTGAACTCCATCAGTTGTTCAGCTGTGCGAGTCATGTTCAGTGAACTTATTCTATAATAAGCACCTACATACTAGCTATAGTGTCACCACACAAATGTCTATGAGAACAGACATCCTTCATAATGAAGCAAGCATAGTATGTACCGATCTTTGCGGATTATTAATTACCAGTTAGTAATCCTATGACCAGGAACTATTTAAGTTTAGAGTTATCATCTTTTTAGGTCTCACTATTATGATCTCATCATAATCCATAAAAAGCTTTACTCTAAACTATGGTATATCTTATTTAAACACTTAAATAGATAAAGCCCGTAATAAAAACAAAACAAGTCTTTATTTATATCAATGAAATCAAAACAGATTACATAAAAGTTATTCCTAAATCCTAATACATGATTGGACTTAGGACATATTCCTTTCAATCTCCCACTTGTACTAAAGCCAATCACTCTGGTATCTAATACCCATCTTGTCTTTATGACGATCAAAGTGACTTTCATAAAGTAGCTTTGTGAGTGGGTCTGCTATGTTGTTATGTGTGTCAACTCTATTTCAATACAATACAAGAAATGTTACCGCGCTCCCACTAACCCTTTTGTAAACGCATGGTTCATCTACGTTTTTGATAAAATCAAACTCTTTGATTGTCTCATCAAAACGAATGTTCCATCTTTCGAGAAGCTTGCTTTAAACCATATATGGTTTGCAGCAGCTTACACACTAGGTTTTCATTTTGCTCGGAAAGAAAACCATCTGGCTATTTGCCAGATCTCATAGTCATAGTAAGCAGCAATCGCAAGCAAAATCTGAACTGATTATAACAGGGCTACAGGTAAAAGGTTTCATCAAAGTCAATCCATTGCCTTTGTTTGAATCCTTTTGCCAAAAGTCTGGCCTTATAGGTCTCCACCTGGCCATCTGCTATAATCTATCTTTTGTATACCGTATACATAGATTCCATTCTGGATTTCATGGTACTATGCCATTTCTCTGAGTCAACACTACTCATAGCCTCATTATAGGTCACAGGGTCGTCATCATCAATGATCGACAACTCATTGTCATTCTCAATGACAAGGCCATATTACCTCTCAGGTTGGCGAGACACTCTCCCTGATCTATGAATGGGCTGTTCCACAAAAGGTTGTTCAGTCAGAACAGGTGTTTCCACTCGATCTGTAGTAGTTTGTGCTTCTTGAACTTCATCAAGTTTAATTTTGCTCCCACTGTTTCCTTCAAGGATAAACTCCTTTTCCAAGAAGGTAGCATGTCTGGAGACAAACACCCGATGATCGGTGTAAAAGTAATACCCTAAAGTCTCTTTAGGATATCCCACAAAACTACATTTTACGGATCGATATTCCAGCTTATCTGGGTCAACTTTCTTGACATAAGCTGGACATCCCCAAATCTTAACGTGTTTAAGACTCGGTTTCCTTTCTTTCCATATCTCATACGAAGTTTGAGGAACAGATTTTGGAAGGCACCATATTCAGTAAATATGTTGAGGTTTCCAATGCATAACCCCATAGGAATACTAGAAGATTTGCATAGCTCATCATGGACCGAACTATGTCTAACAAAGTTCGATTTCTCCTTTTAGATACCAATCTGGAGGAGTCCATTGGGAGACTATACCATTTACTTTGAGATAATCTAGAAACACTCCATTAAAGTATTCACCACCTCGATCTAATCGAAGAATTATAATACTATGTTTGGTTTATTTCTCCACTTCATACTTATATTCTTTGAACTTTTCAAAGGCCTCAGACTTGTGTTTCATCAAACACATATCCGAATCCAGATCTATCATCTATGAAAGTAATGAAGTATGAAAATCCACCCATGGCTTGTGTAGACATTGGTCCACATACATCTGTGTGTACCATTCCTAGCAAATTTGCAGCCCTCTCTCCATGTCTACTAAATGGAGACTGCAGTGCCACTATAAAGTAAGATTTTCATCATCCCTTTTCTTTTATTAGTTTGTTCAATCTGAAGTAAATTATATCATAATTATACAGACCATTATTTAAAGCACCACGTCCATAAAGAATATTATCTCTAAGAATAGAACATTCATTATTCTCAATAATAAATGAAAATCCAGCCAAGTCTAACATGGGAATAATATTCCTCACAATCGAGGGAACAAAATAACAATTATTTTAAAAACAATAGTCTTGCCCGCAGGCATATGTAAATGAAATGATTCTACATCTTCAGCAGCAACTCTTACTCCATTTTCCATTAGTAGAATCACCTCCTCTTCCTCAAGAGTCCTACTTCTCCTTGGTCCCTGCAATAAATTGCAGATTTGAGAACCACAGGAGGTATCTAATACCCAAGTAGAAATTTGATTTAATGACATATTCACTTTTATCATGAACATACCTGAATCAGAAGAGGTAGTCTCACTACCCTTCTTCTTCAATTCTGCAAGGTAAACCTTGCAGTTACTCTTCCAGTGCCCCACCTTACAGTGAAAGCAAACAACTTTGCTCTTGGGGTCTTCAGCTTTTGGTGGAACCGGCATTTTCTCACCTACTTTCTTCTTCTTGGAAGGGTTCCTCTTCCTTTTCTTAGGATTAGAACCTTCACCAATTAGAAGAACAGAACTCTTCTTAGGGGGAAAATTCGATTCCGCAGTCTTCAACATGTTGTGGAGTTCAGGCAGGCTGACATCCAACTTATTCATGTGAAAGTTCACAACAAACTGCGAGAACAAACTCGGAAGCGATTGCAAGACCAGGTCTTGGCTCAGCTCCCCATCCATGACAAAACCAAGTTGTCCAAGACGTTCAATCAAATTGATCATCTTAAGTACATGGTCATTCACAGATGATCCCTCAGACATCCTACAACCGAACAACTCCTTCGATATCTCATATCGAGCTGTCCTCCCTGCCACATCATACAACTCTTGTAGATGCATGAGGATAGTGTGAGCATCCATATGCTCATGTTGCTTCTGTAGCTCAATGTTCATGGAAGCTAGCATGATGCATTGAGCAACATTTGCATCATCTATCCACCTACGATACACAACATGTTCATCATTATGTGCATCACTAGCAGGTTCAGTAGGCTTAGGTGAGTCAATCACATATTCCAGCTTCTCAATCCTGAGAACAATTCTCAAGTTTCGAAGCCAGTCAGCATAATTAGGACCAGTCAATTTGTGAGCATCTAGTATGCTCTTAAGTGATAGTGCAGAAGACATAACGTACAAAGTAAATCTGTAAATGATAAACACATAACAACACTTAGCAAATATTCGATTTCATTTTAAAACACTACATGAATCGGGTCTTTATTCATAAGTGACTCCCACTAGTTTACCTAATTTATTCAACCCCCTACGTGAAAAATTAAGCATTCATAATGCTAGTGGGAATAGGGATCCTACATTCCATTACACGACCCCGACTGTAGCATGAACCGCCATGTAATGTTCAATAGGCAGACAACTCTTGTCAATTACATCTCATGTTATTCCCTAATCTAACTTTAGCCTCTTGAATAATTGAGTCTCGGCTGTAGCACGACAAACTCAATATTCTAAGTCAAGTCTAACCCAACATTCTGTACAGTTGAATCAGTCCCCAAAGGCCCACGGCTGTAGCACGTACCGACCTTTAGATTCTTATTCAATGTACACATCTCTATGTAATAGACAAGTATTTCTTATTTCGAAATCAAAGCCCTCGGCTGTAGCACGAACCGACAATGATTCAAAAATAAGAACTACTTTTCTATCATGTTGGAAGGCTATGACCGACACAAGCCCGTTGTGTCATTGGCCAATTACTACTTGATATTATTTAATTTTAGAGGGATTATATTACGTTACAATCATAATCATATTATAAAGAAATTCTTCCTTTTAAATTAAATATTTCAAATCAATAATCAATAATCAGATGATTTCCAGATCGGGTGGAGCATTGTCAAGATGCGTCACTTAATAACCCTTTCTTACAGATAGAAATCTATTGTTGACAGAATCATCCTTTCTCTCATATCGAAAATTCATATTCAATTACGTGTTTCATAAATACAATAATCTCATGATTGTATTCATAATATTATTATTAAGGTTATGAAACAATTTCACTATACTAGGTTGTCTAACAAACGCCTTATGTTTATTTAAGTTCACCTAAATCTATCATCGCATGATAAACTAAGCATATATCACATATATCAACATGAATAAACATCAAGGTAGGCATGTTACATCCTCTAGCATATTAGTCTAAGCATTATACATCTCTATGTATCACATGAAGCATTTAAAAGCAATTAAAACAGTCAAAAACAGCTTTAAAACACTTCATGGAAATATAAACAGTTCAAAACTTTTATATAAACCAAAATTGATCACTCCATTAGATCCGTCTCGAAAAAATGAATCCAACGGTATATTGCACGCCTAAAACGGAGTTACGAAACTCCTAGAAAATCAATTTTAAAATCAACAAAAGGGCTGTAACGCATTACAGGAACGCGTTACAAGCCCTTTAACGCATTCCGGTGATGCGTTACACCCCTTTTCAGCCATTAAAGGGTGTAACGCATTCCGTGAATGCGCCACAGGTGTGTAACGCATTCCCGGAATGCGTTACACCCTTATTTTTTTTTATTTTTTTTTTTGTTTTTCTGCAGCAGCCGTCACCAACCTCGAAACTCGTGTCGCCGTACATCTGACTTCTCTGTTCTACTTTTCTATCCGTGCAGCAGAAAAACCACAGACAAAGTACTGATGTAGATATATAGCAGACAATACAAACATATATATATACTATATATACATATATTTATACTTATTTAATTACAAATTTAATTACAATAACTTCAAAAATTCATAATAAAAAATCTATACATCATAAAATTATGAAAAAAATACCCAGACGATCTACAACACTTGTAGAACCCAGATCAACATTCAAAATTATTCTGAGAAATGATTTCTTATCAGACAAAATTAATCCATGATATAACTTGTAAAAATCATAATTAATTCATACAAGCACATAAAATTCTGAAATTTTTACCACAGATCTATATGCATACAACCTATGCTCTGATACCATTGTTGGATTTTTAACGCAGCGGGGCATGGAAAAACACTTTTACACATACAAAATCCAAATAAAAGCATATAAATCGTGAATAAAAATTCGAGGGATCGAATCTAACCTTTTAAATTAATTCGGAGACAACGATCAGAGATCCTTAGCAGTTGCTCCTCAAATGTGAAGCACTCCACCGGTATCCACCAAGAAAACGATGTTAAGGAGGAGGAAGGAGGTGGAGAGAATTGGGTTTTCCAAACTTTTTGGGTTTTTTTGTGGGTTAGAATAAAATAGGGTCTATAATAGTGTATTTATAGGCAAAATTTTCAGCTGAAATTTTCCCATAAATATTATTATCATCCCATTTATTATTCTTATTAATAATTAAAACACCTTTTAATTATTAATCCTTTTTCTAAACACTTTAGAAATAATTCTCTCTCTTGATTTAATTTCCAAAAATTAAATCCTTAATTAATAATATTAAGAACTTTTCTTAATTAATTTATAATCAATTAAATCTCATTTAATCAATTATTAAATTTGCCAATTAATTATTTATTTCATAAATAAATAATTATTAGCCATTATTAATTAATTCCTCCACCATTAAATCATTCTCTTTTTATGGTGTGACCCTGTAGTTCAATATTAAGCCGGTAGTAGAAATAAATAATAATAAAACTATTTTATCATTATTTATATAAATTCTCTAATTTATTAAATATGATTAATTAATTAATCACATTTATTCTACATCGTGAGGGATATTTCTCAGCATATCGCGACTATCCGGATAATATGAATTCACTGCTTAGAATACCAAGAACCTATTCAGTGAATAGTTACCGTACAATAAACTCCTTCTACCCTACAATGTTCCAATTAAATATAAGGCATGGATCTCGTGTCAAGCCTATCTAATTTAATCACTTGCTTACCATTTACTATGCGTAGTTCTATGCAAATTAGAAACTCCTTTCTAATTTCATTTACTCTGGCCAGAGATTCCTGAACTATCATAAGTGGATCAGCCTTGAACATTCGCTTCCTTCACTGGAAGGGGTAGATCCTTTATTGATCATACACTATCTTCCTGTACAAATTCCTATACCCAGAAGAGCCCTAATAATTGTCCCTGGAGACTAAGAACTAAACCAAAGCATCCAGTGTACACAAGATGACTATGATGACCTCAAGTCTAGGGATACTTGTACAACTATCACAATGTGAACAACTGCTGACACGTGAGTGAACTCCATCAGTTGTTCAGCTGTGCGAGTCATGTTCAGTGAACTTATTCTATAATAAGCACCTACATACTAGCTATAGTGTCACCACACAAATGTCTATGAGAACAGACATCCTTCATAATGAAGCAAGCATAGTATGTACCGATCTTTGCGGATTATTAATTACCAGTTAGTAATCCTATGACCAGGAACTATTTAAGTTTAGAGTTATCATCTTTTTAGGTCTCACTATTATGATCTCATTATAATCCATAAAAAGCTTTACTCTAAACTATGGTATATCTTATTTAAACACTTAAATAGATAAAGCCCGTAATAAAAACAAAACAAGTATTTATTAATATCAATGAAATCAAAACAGATTACATAAAAGTTATTCCTAAATCCTAATACATGATTGGACTTAGGATATATTCCTTTCAATTTTAGGAATGGACTGGCTATCTAAGCACGATGCTCAAATAGACTGTCATAATAAGAAGGTAACTTTAAAGATGTCAGGCGAGAAAATGGTGACGTTTAAAGGTCAAAAGCAAGCAAAGAAATTCTTGACGATGATTCAAGCTAAGAAACTACTACGACAAGGATGCGAGCATTTCATTGCCTATGTGATAGATAGAAGACATGAGCCAGCAAAACTGGAAGATATTCCTGTGGTAAATGAATTTCCAAACGTATTTCCCGATGAATTATCAGGACTTCCTCCAGAAAGAGAAATTGAGTTCACGATCGACTTAGCACCTGGAACGGAACCAGTATCTAAAGCCCCGTACAGAATGGCGTGCGTTGAAATGATGGAACTAGCAAAGAAATTGCAAGAATTATTGGAAAAGGGAGTGATTCGACCCAGTGTATCCCCATGGGGTGCACCAGTACTATTCGTTAAGAAGAAAGAGGGAATCATGAGGTTATGCATCGACTACCGAGAACTCAATAAGCTTATAATCAAGAACAAATATCCGTTACCTCGAATCGACGGTTTGTTTGATCAACTGAAAGGAGCTAAGTATTTTTCTAAGATTGATTTGAGGTCCAGATATCACCAATTGAAGATTAAACCTAAAGATATACCAAAGACAGATTTCAGAACAAGGTACGGTCATTATGAATTCTTAGTGATGTCTTTTGGATTGACCAATGCCCCAACAGTACTTCTGGACTTGATGAATAGAATTTTGAAAGAATATTTGGATAAGTTTGTAATTATGTTTATCGATGATATTTTGATCTACTCAAAGTCAACGGAAGATCATGCGGAGCATCTAAGGATATCTTTGGAAATTTTAAGAAAGAAGAAGTTGTATGCCAAATTTTCAAAATGTTAGTTTTGGTTACAAGAAATTCAATTCTTAGGACACATGGTAAGTAATGAAGGGATCAAAGTGGACCCAGCGAAGATTGAAGCTGTTATGAATTGGAAAATGCCAAGAACACCAATAGAAGTGAGAAGTTTCTTAGGACTGACATAATATTATCGAAGATTTGTTCAAGATTTCTCAAAGATTGTGATGCCTTTGACGAAGCTTAACAGGAAAAACGAGAAGTTCATATGGAACGAGAAGTGTGAAGAAAGTTTCCAGGAATTGAAGAAGAGATTGATCACGGCACCTGTATTGTCACTTCCAGGTGGTCAAGGAAATTTTGTAATCTACAGTGATGCTTCTCATAAGGGATTAGGTTGTGTTTTGATGCAATATGATAAAGTTATTGCATATGTATCTCGACAATTGAAACCTCATGAGCAGAAGTGTCCTACTCATGATTTGGAACTAGCAGCAATAATATTCGCCTTGAAGATTTGGAGACATTATCTATATGGAGAAAAATGCGAGATCTATACGGATCACAAAAGTTTAAAGTACATATTCACGCAAAAGGAACTCAACATGAGACAGAGAAGATGGTTGGAGTTGATCAAGGATTATGATTGCACAATCAACTATCATCCAGGAAAAGCAAATATGGTGGCATATGCATTAAGAAGAAAGGAAAGACTGAACGTGTTAACAGTACCCGAGAAATTATACAAGGAATTTCAGAAACTGGAATTGAAAGTCAGGATTTGCAAGCCTAATGAAGCAAAAATATATAGTATGATGTTTCAACCAGAATTTCTAGAAAAGATAAAGAAATGCCAAGAGGAAATAATGGATCAGGACATCAATCGTTTGGTTGGAGAAGAATTATGTACTCAAAAAGACGATCAAGGTATTTTAAGATTTTCTTCCAGAATTTGGATTCCACCAGTGACAGAACTGAAGAATGAAATTCTACAAGAAGCTCACAACTCAAGGTATTCAATCCATCCCGGAAGTACAAAGATGTACAAAGATTTAAAGGAAAATTATTGGTGGCCAGACATGAAAAGAGAAATTGCGGAGTGGGTTAGCAAATGTTACACGTGTCAAAGAGTTAAGGCGGAACACCAGAGACCAAGCGGATTATTGCAATCATTAGAGATTCCAGAGTGGAAATGGGAGCACATTGCTATGGATTTCATAGTTTGTTTACCAAGGATGAAAGTGAACTAGGATGCTATTTGGGTTTTAGTAGACAAACTAACCAAATCAGCTCATTTCCTGCCTATCAATGAAAGATTTTCACTGGATAAGTTGGTTCACATGTATTTGAAGGAAATAGTAGTGCGTCATGGAGTCCCTGTGTCTATTATATCTAATCGGGATCCACGATTCAATTCAAGATTTTGGAGGAGTTTTCAAGAATGTTTGGGAACTAAGTTAAACATGAGTACGGCGTATCATCCGCAGACTGACGGCCAAAGCGAGAGAACAATCCAAATAATTGAAGACATGTTACGTGTTTGTGCCATTGATTTCAATGGAAATTAGGACAAGCATTTACCCTTAGTGAAATTTGCTTAAAACTATTATCATGCCAGTATCAGAACGTCTTCCTATGAAGCTCTTTATGGACGCAAAAGTCGATCACCAGTATATTGGGAAGAAGTTGGAGAATGTAAGATACTTGGACCCGAGTTGGTGCAACAGACAAAAGAAGTTGTGGAAGTCATCCAAAAAAGGTTAATAGCAGCACAAGATCATCAAAGAAAGTATGCAGATCAATTAAGAAAGGACATGGAATTTGAAGACGGAGATCTAGTGTTACTGAAAGTGTCACAATGGAAAGGATTGTCAAGATTCGGAAAGAAAGAAAAGTTAAGTCCTAGATACGTTGGACCTTTTGAAATTATGAAACGTGTCGGCAAGGTAGCATACGAATTAGCATTACCCCCGCACATGGAGCACATTCATAATATTTTTCACGTATCAATACTTAAGAAGTATAATCCAGATTCTAGGCATGTGATCGAGTACGAGCCAATAGAAATTCAGGCAGATTTATCATATGTAAATAATCCAATAGAGATTCTAGAAGAAAGAGAGAAGATATTGAGAAATAAAGTTGTAAAGCTAGTAAGAGTATTGTGGAGAAACCCAAAGGTTGAAGAGTCAACTTGGGAATTAGAAAGTGATATGCGAGAAAAGTACCTTCAGTTGTTTACTTAGCAGATTCTGAGGACAGAATCCTTTTAAGGGGGGAAGGATGTAATATCCGGGATATCGCTTGTAATTATTTTATCAATAAATGAGAACTATATGATTATTATGTGAATTATCTGATGATTGGTATCGATAAATAGATGATTATATATAATAAGATGTGAATATGTTAATTTTATTATGTCCAGAATAAAATATAGATGATTGTGATATTTTTCTGGTAATTTTTGGATTGTTATTTGATTTTATAATGATTTACAGATTTAACAATTATTTTCTGAATAATTACAAAACTATTTTATAAAACTGGGAATCATCTGAATTCAACCGTTTTTACAACCCGAAAATCTTCGAAAAACTCCTTCTTAACCTAATCTGGATATTCTGAACATTTTCCGTGTTTTAACTTTTTCAATCCGGATTACGGTTTGACCCGTACACGTCCCGTCGTACAATTTTCGATACGATAACATTTCGATATATCAACAAAACCCGTATTCTCGAAAGACGGGATATTATTACATTATTTTCATATAAAGTATTTTATCAGAAGTCCGGTTTGGATAATTATCCAATACGGGTATCAAAACGGATCGTTTTGCAGTTACTTAGCGACTAAGTAACTAATTTATCGATCCAAAATGATCTAACATGATCCAATATTCTATAAATATAAATAGCCCTTTTATGATTTCATTTTAGTCGTATAACCACAATCATTCAGTTAAAACTATTAATTTACAGAGAAACACCCTAAAAACATTGCGTTCTTCATAATCAAACCCACGAAGAAAGGCGTTATTGAACTCCGATTCAAGCGTGCAATATATCAAATCGAAGCTCTCGAAAAACCCTTTCTGAATCAATCAACTATTTTGGTGCAGAAATCAAGGTATTTTTCTTATTTAATTGTTTTATTTCAAACTTATTAAAGATTAAATTATGAAAATTTGTTCTTGATGTTGTTGATATGATATGATGATTACATCGTGTAGATAATATTTTTCTGGTCATTTTGGTATATTATATGACTAATTTGGAGTTCAGTAACATGTTCAAATTGATGTTTGATTTTCGAAATTAAAAGTTAGGGTTTATGTTCTTGAATGTTCTTAATCAATTTTTGGTGTTTCTGTTTGGCCGAATCTGGGTTAAAATAGATTGCACCATTATGTAGATCGTGTAAAAATGAACTGATTCATATATTTGATGATGTTGTTTGACCCCTGCAACAACCTCGCCGGAAAGTTGACCGCGGCGGTGACGGAAACTTCGATCAAGTTTTCCAGTCGAACACCATGTTGTTTGTCCGAATTAAGCTTGCAGATATGACCCTGGCATCTGAGAAACGTTCGTTGATATTTTGGTGAAATTCTTGGCAACTTTTCAGTCACCGAAAAAGTTAATGGCGGCCGCCGTTAATGGCGGTCGCCGTTAATGGCGGCCGGCCACCGGAGAAGACAATCGGGGGTGAAAATTACAGTGTAGCCCCCGGTCGTTTTCAAAACTTTCAATTTTAGTATTTCAGTTTCAAAAATTTGCAAAACTCAAATTTATGTTTTAAAATGTTCAAAAATCAGATTCCTGTTTTATTATTTTCAGAAAATATATTTTTTTAAAGTTATTTTCAGAAATTGTTTTAATTATTTTAAAATTCCAAAAATTCATTATTTAATTTCTAAAAGTTATTTTTAATTTAAAAATAAATCTTAATTATTTAATTAATTAATATTAGTTGATAATTAATTATTTAACTAGTAAATTAATTTAAATATTAATTGATTAATTAATTTAATTAGTTATTAATTAATTTTAATTGATTATTTAATTAGATTTAATTATTTATTTGGATTTAAATTATTATTTAGAATTATTTTTAAAGTTCGATAATTATTATTTAAATATTTTAAAGTCAGATTCGGGTGTTCGAACCCTGTTATTTAATTATAAAATGATTTGGAGACCTATTTTAATTCCGAAAAATGTTTAAAAATTCGTATTAAATACCTGAAAAATCATTTAAACCCCGAATCTTCTTTGAATAATTATTTTAATTGAATATCTTATGTTTTATGTGTTATATATGATCCGATTGATGCGTAATATGACTGTATGTGCATTGTTTGACTGTTTTATTCATAACTTTCAATCCTTACGTCGAATTTGGGTGAAACGAAGGGTAGTTAGAACCTTGTAACGAATAGAACGAGATAAGAATGAGTATTGCTAAGTACATGTGATTTTTAACAGAGTAAGCGAGACGTAGAAAGGGAAAGCAGGTAGTCAGTGAGTGGGAACCAATTGACAAGTGCTAGTAAAGTGAAAGCGAATTGATAAGGCAAGTGTTCCTATTCCTCTTGATTATATTGCAAGTATTTTTGTACTCTCTTTATTATGTTGTAATTATTCCAAATAGTTCTCATTCTATATTGCAAGTACTTTGAAGTACTTAACCCTAAATCCTGATTCTTATTGATCTTGAGCCATAAGCCTGATTCCTCATAAACCATTGATTGTTAAATTCTCAGATACGAACCACATCTATACGATACTACTCCATAAATACATATATACCACATACTGATTCTTGATACTGAATTGCTTGATATACCAATCCTTTTGCTTTTTTTAACAGAAGACCAATCCTTATAACCCTTGAACCCTTGGTCTTCTATTTTCTGATTCTTTCCTTAATTGAAAGCCAACCTTTATGATTTTGTTAGTCCCTTAACAATATAGCAAGAATTACAGAAGGGGGGTTGAATGAAATTCTTGAACCTTTTTCTTTAAATAAAAATGTTCAAACTTGAATATAGATATAAGTGTTTTGATTAGCACAATGCGGAATAGAAACTTAGTTGAATCAAAACATAAGTAATTAAAAACAAGAGTCTTTAAAAACTTTCTGGTGGATTTAAACAATTCCACCAGAGATATATATTATATATATCGAGAGAACTCTGTGTGCAAGGATGCTCACAGCTGCTTACAAATTGAACTACTGAGAATACAGGGAAATGCTAATGATTCTACTTACAAAGATTTCTCTATTTTTCTATCTCAGCTCTCTTATTTCTATTTGCTACGTTCTTGGTTTTTATATTACCAAGATTACAAAGTCAAAAAGACTGAATAAATATAAAAACTATCAGTCTTAAGCTTTACTACTTTTCGTCCTCTATTACCCAGTTAATGGGCTTCCACAGCAGATTTGTATACATCTCGACGGCTGTGCTCAACTTTCACTGTTCAACTGTTGTTTGAATTCTTTATGTGATCATCCGTTGGACTTTATGAACATCCGTTGGATATATGATCATCCGTCGACTTTCTGAACATCCGTTGATGGCTTCATTGATCATTCATCGACTGCTATATTAAACATCCGTTGATAGTCATTTGATCATCCATCGATGGCTTTGTTAATCATCCGTCGGTAGCTATTTTGGCACTTGACTTCATTTCACTTATGCAGAATTACAAGACATCATTTATATACAATTAATCAACCTATTATGCATATCTAGTTAAAGTCAACATGACTTATAGGCTACTGCAGAGTCTATACAAAGATGTATACAGAACTGTGCTACAGACTCATTATTACATAAGCTACTCACTCGATGGATAATAAGTCATCATCCGTCGGGACTATAATGAGTTATTCATCGGGACTATAATTCTTATCCGTCGAGTGCTACATAATTTCACTAAGTAAAATCTACTTAGATGTTTTATTTATGAAATCATCAAGTACACAACATATGCACAACAATCTCCCCCAATTTATGTCTACTGGAATTGTAGCCATAAATTAAGAGATACTTGATGATAACAAAACATCCTAATCATACAGCTTTAAAGATAAGTAGATAATACTGAAAGTGCTTCAATTAATCAAAATGTACAAAGTTTGGCTCACAGTCATTTCAAGATGCTCCTCTAGCCTGAGCAAATTTTTCTAGTTTCTTGAAGGTTTGGATTTTCTTCCAAGCTTTCTGTTATTTTCATCAATCTGATTTTGGAGCTGCCTGTGGAATTCCAGTTCATTAGATTCTGAGAGATCTAGCTTTTCTTGCATTTTCAAGAGAGTGTCATTGCTAGAGATACTCAATTGGTCTTCTAACCTGAAGAATCTTCTCACACCTTTGTCATCCATGAACTCCATCAGCCAGTAGGGCCTTAGATGCACTCTTCTCCCTGTGTATGGGATGATTAGAGTCTTTGAGAGTGCATCTTTAGCTTTAATACTCCTTAGTTCTTCAATCTTCTTCAATAATAGTCTTCTTGCAGTTACATTGAACCCAAATTTCTTCTTGAAGGATGAATAAACTTTAATCAGTACAACTTAGCTTTCTTGAAGAATCCTGTGAAGTGGCCACTGAACCTCCCTTCCTCCTTTGTACTTGAACACTAACCTTTCAGGTAGGTTTCTGTAAGCATCAATTCCCCTCACTTCATCTAGTTCATCCAGATAAAGATTTAGATCTGAAAACTCTTTGATATCACACAAGTACAAGTAGTCTCCCCAGTTGACTTTGGGTTGAGCTTTAACTACTGATTTGGATTTGAGAGGTGACAACTTCACTTTCTTGACTACCCTTGACTTTGTCCTTTTTGGCTTGCTAAGGATTGGTAAACTGAAGTCAGGAATTGGTATGTTATCCCACTCTATTGGCTCATCCTTGGGCACAATAGGTTCACCATGAATATTCATGTAGGGATCCACCACCTTTATATCTTCAAATACCACAGAGGGCTTTGATGCTTGAGTTGTAGCTGGTGTGGGTACCTTAGGAAATTGATCTTCCAATTCCTTGTCAACAATATCCAGTTTCCTTTTTATTCTTCTAGTCAATTCTTTCTTCCTTGGGGATTTCTTCTGTTCTTCAATTTGCTTCCTTGATTCAGTGGCTTCAGAAGGTTGAGAGGGAATTTG
Source organism: Apium graveolens (assembly GCF_009905375.1). Taxonomy (NCBI): domain Eukaryota; kingdom Viridiplantae; phylum Streptophyta; class Magnoliopsida; order Apiales; family Apiaceae; genus Apium; species Apium graveolens. The sequence goes on from NC_133657.1 coordinate 50,717,544, forward strand.
TTGAGATGAACTTACAGCCTGTAGCTTGGCTAAGATAGCAATCTGCTCTTTCTTTTGTTTAGCCTTCTTGCATCTAGAGTAGCTTGCTTCTTTTTCTGCTTTAATCTTGCCTTTTATTCTCTCTTTGCTTGAGAAAATTGAGGATGTCCAGCTATCACACAAATTTCCTTTCCATTTCTGAATATCTTAGCAATTCTTCTTTTTGAAGTTAAATCAGCTGGATCTTTAAAGAAAGCAATTGATCTTGACAGAAGCTTCTTTTCATCAGGCTTGGGTGTTTCAAACACAGTATCCAAGGGGTTCTTTAAGGATAATTTTGAATAATTTACCCTTGGTTTAAGAATCATTCAACCTTTGAAGATTTGATGCAGGAAGATTATCCTCTTTCCAGATAATTCATGCTCATCTCATTCACACTGATTTGCTTGACTTGAGAGTGATGGATGGCTGACTTAACTGGCTCCTTGACAAGTTCAAACTTTTTCTGTATCTCCTCATCAATCTAATCCCAGTTGATCAAACTCAACTTTCCTTTCTCAGCAACTTTCAAGTTTGCTGCTGCTGCTGCTTTAATTAGATCTATACCATCTGCAACTGGTGGCTTGGAGATAGCAATTGAAGGTACAATTACTTGGCTGATTTGAACTTGAAGTTTATCCCCCTCACTTGGTCCTTTCTCCCCCTTACTTGGTTCTCTCTCCCCCTTTTTGTTATCATCAAGTTGAGGAGTTAGGCCTTGTGCTTTAGCCAGTTGCATGAGAAGATTTGTCTGAGACTGTTGATTTTGAAGAAGGATGGCCACAGAATTCTCAATAACTTGAACTCTATCTTCCAGCTTGGCCAGTTCTTTTCAGAATCTGATTCTCTCCTCAGTCTCAGTAATAGATCCTGCATGGTACCATATGGCATGACTGAATCCAGCTTCTCAGAATTGTAGGTCTTCAAGTCAGCTATATCCTGTTTGATTTCATCTACACTCAGATTCTGTCTGACTTGCTGTAGCTTTATTATATGTAAAGAATCTAGGTGAGCTTGAAGAACAGCCTTGGTACCAGCATTTGAGCTCTTCTGAATGGCCTTTTGGATAGACATGATTTGTTTGACCAAGGATACATTGAATTGTCCAGGTGTGGATTCCTTAGTCAAGGCCCATTCAGGTAGATCAGGAATAGAACTTGGGCCTTCATCTCCCCCTAAGTTCATGCTTCCATCAAATAAATAGAGTCATCATCATTAGAATTTACTCCAAATTCTTCAGATGGCTCATCAGCTGTAGGAGGCATTAAATTGACAGCAGCTTTATCCCTTTTTAGAGATTCTGAAGTATGCACCAAATTTAATGTCTTTTCTACCTGCTCATTGCCCTGAGCAGCCAACCATTGATAGGCTGACACAGGATGAGTAAAAGTGTCAGCATCCAAGGAAATGTTATCAATTACAGCCTTGTAATGTTGCTGAAATTGTCTTCCCTTTTCAGCATCATTCACAATCATTGACTCATGAGCAATGGCTGTATCCACCCTTATTACTTCTGTACCTGCTTTTCTCTCATAATCTCTCTTTTGTTGCATCAGGGTCTCACCCTGGCTCCCCATCCTCACACCCTCACCTTCACCTACTAAGGTGGGACTCCTCTCACTCACTTTTGCCAATCCTGAATAAATGGATTGCTGATTTTCACTCTTTTCCTCTTTTAGCTAACTCACCTAGTTTAAAACCTAACTCAAACAGGACAAGGTCACTTAAATTATAAAATTTATCTATAACTAGCATGTATAGCATGTTAAGCATGAAAATATTCACTGAATCAAAATTACTGACTTTTCCAGAGAAAACTTTAGTAACCACATCACACAAGAAACTCCACTCCTTCCTAAGATCCAATCTCCTAATATCACTTAGTTTAGTAGTAGGAAGTGCATAATGCATGGAATTAAGCATATTGATAATATCAGTGTCATTGTGTGGTGAAGTCACATTATTATCAGGAATTTTGAAACATGCTTTTATCACATCACTATTGATACAAAACTCATTACCTTTGATGGTAAGAGTGATGGTCTAGTCAGCAGAGTTGTAGATAGCAGTGGTCCACATCTCTTCAACAACTTCACAGAAGATTGTGGGTGACTCCAGCATGGCGTAATATAGCTTACAATTCTTCATATAAGTCCATCATCTTGTGATAGTCCTCTGATTGCTGAATACCCTTATTGACCAAAGCAGTGAAGTTGTTCTTCTCATAAATGAACCCAGTTTGAGACATAATCTTTACTACAGGTGCCATTGTTAGAGAATGAAAGCTTGAAGAGAAAGAGAATATTTGCTTGGGAGAGAATGAAATAAAAGCAGTTGAATTTGAGAATGATAAAAGAAAACAATTGGAATGAAATAAGCTTTTATACTATCTCAAAAATAACTGATAAAAATAATAAAGAAAAGTAAATTAACCAATAGAAATTGCCTAAAATAGCCATTTAAAAGTAAACTGTAAAAATTCCACCCATTATCCGTCGTGTAATGCTTACAAACTATAAGTATACTCGATGGATAATGTTCAGGGAATTAACGGCTGAGATTTAGACAATTCGACGGATGAGGATAAACTGATATCCGTCGAGACATAAAGTATTCCAGAAAAATAATTGACTTTTATTAGCAAGTAGTATATCGACGGATGACTAAACTCTATGGATAAGGGTCATCCGTCGAGATGCAAATTTTGACTTATCCAAAATTTCATCCAAGACTTAAAAATCAACTAAATTTCTGGCTACATTACAACTTGCAAAATAACTCAGATAAATTTAAGAGTAATTAAGCATACCTAACTCACTTACCAACCTTGAAAAGGTGGATTCTTCCAGTGGCTTGGTAAAGATATCTGTAAGTTGCTTTTCACTAGGAACAAAATGTAATTCCACGGTACCATTCATCACGTGTTCCCTTATGAAATGGTACTTGATATCTATGTGCTTTATCCTTGAATGTTGCACTGGATTCTCAGTGATGGCAATTGCACTTGTGTTATCACAGAAAATAGGAATCCTCTCAACTTGCAAACCATAGTCTAGCAATTGATTTTTCATCCATAAAATCTGTGCACAGCAACTGCCAGCAGCAATATATTCAGCTTCAGCTATTGAAGTAAAAACTGAATTTTTCTTTTTACTGAACCAGGACACAAGCTTGTTTCCTAGAAATTGACAAGTTCCTGTTGTGCTCTTTCTATCTATTCTACAACCTGCATAATCTGCATCTGAATAACCAGTTAGATCAAAACCAGAATCTCTAGGGTACCAAATGCCAAGTTTTGGTGTTCCCTTGAGATATCTGAAAATTCTCTTAATAGCTATCAAGTGAGATTCTCTAGGATCAGCCTGAAATCTAGCACATAAACATGTAGCAAACATTATATCTAGCCTACTAGCTTTTAAGTACAGAAGTGAGCCAACCATGCCTCTGTAACTTGAAATATCCACAGACTTTTCAGTAGTGTTTAATTCAAGCTTAGTTGCAGTGGCCATGGGAGTTTTTGCAGATGTGCAATCCATTAGATCAAACTTCTTTAAAAGATCAAAAATATATTTAGTTTGACTAATGAATATTCCATCACTAACTTGCTTAACTTGCAAACCAAGAAAGTAAGTTAGTTCTCCCATCATACTCATTTTATACTTACTTTGCATCAATTTGGCAAACTTTTTACAAAGTTTCTCATTTATAGAGCCAAAAATAATATCATCTACATAGATTTGAACAAGTATACTAGAGCCATTAACATTTCTGAAAAATAAAGTTTTATCTACAGTACCTCTTGTGAAATGATTTTCCAAAAGGAACTTTGATAAGTGTCATACCAGGCTCTAGGTGCCTGCTTCAGTCCATAAAGTGCTTTCAGAAGATAATAGACATATTCTGGAAAATTTGGATCTTCAAAACCAGGAGGTTGACTAACATACACTTCTTCCTCCAACTCTCCATTTAGAAAGGCACTTTTGACATCCATTTGATAGACCTTGAAATTGGCATGGGCTGCATAGGCTAAGAAGATTCTGATGGCTTCAAGTCTTGCAACAGGAGCAAAAGTTTCATCAAAATCTATTCCTTCTTGCTGACAATAACCCTTAGCAACCAATCTAGCTTTATTCCTGATTACTATGCCATTTTCATCCATCTTGTTTCTGAATACCCACTTGGTGTCTATTAGATTTTTTCCTTTAGGCTTGGGTACCAGCTTCCATACATTATTCCTTTCAAATTGGTTTAGCTCCTCATGCATAGCTAAAATCCAATCAGGATCCAACAAAGCTTCTTCTACCTTCTTTGGTTCTTCCTTTGACAGAAAGCTGCTGTATAGACATTCTTCCTGAGTTGCTCTTCTTGTTTGAACTCTATAAGAAACATCACCAATGATAAGCTCAAAGGGGTGATCTTTTGTCCATTTCCTTTGTTGAGGTAGATTAGCTCTAGATGAAGAGACCTCATGGTTGTCTTGATGTGTGATTGAGTTTTGATTGTTAGAAACTCCCCATGAGTTTGTGGATCTTTGATTTGAGAAAGGGGCACTTTCTATGGGTGATCTATCTTGACTTCCTGCTCCTCTTGATAACCCGACGGATGGTGAATTTTAAGTACCGACGGATGAGGCAGGTTGTCTTCCGACAGATAACACAGATTGCCTTCCGACGGATGAAGCATTATGCAACTCGACGGATGTTGAGTTTTGTGCTTCATTGGTGGTAGATTTGTCTGCATTATCCTTAGACAATGTTTCTTGATCACTCTCATCATCACTGTCATCACTAACCATCTCCACATTGTTGAATTTGAGGCTCTCGTGGTAATCTCCATCTTTCAGTTCTTCAATCTTTTTATCATCAAACACAACATGTATAGATTCCACAATAATGTTGGTTCTTAGATTGTAGACTCTATATGCTTTACCAATACCATATCCAACAAAAAATCCTTCATCTGCTTTAGCATCAAACTTCCCATTTTAATCAGTTTGATTTCTCAGGATATAGCATTTGCAGCCAAAGACATGAAGAAAGTTTAGGGTTGGCTTCTTGTTCTTGAACAATTGATAGGGAGTCATGCATCTTGCTTGATTAATCAGAGAAATGTTCTGAGTGTAGCATGCAGTATTTACAGCTTCAGCCCAGAAATATGTTGGTAGTTTAGATTCTTCAAGCATTGTCCTTGCAGCTTCAATAAGTGATCTATTGTTCCTTTCCACTACTCCATTCTGTTGTGGAGTCCTTGCTGCTGAACACTCATGTAGAATCCCATTTTCTTCACAAAATGCTCTCATGACAGAATTCTTGAACTCAGTTCCATTGTCACTCCTGATTCTTCTAACTTTGAAATCAGGATGATTGTTGACTTGCCTTATGTGATTGATGAAGATTTCACTAGCCTCATCTTTAGACTTTAGAATATGTGTCCAAGAGAACTTTGAGAAATCATCTACAATTACTAGGCAAAATCTTTTCCTTGAGATTGACAATACATTGACTGGTCCAAACAAATCCATGTGAAGCAGTTGGAAAGGCTCTTCAATTGCTGAATCAAGTTTTTTCCTGAATGATGCTTTAATCTGCTTCCCTTTTTGGCAGGCATCACACAGTCCATCCTTTGTAAACTTCACTAGAGGAATGCCTCTTACTAGTTCTTTCTTTACCAGCTCATTCATGGTCTTGAAGTTTAAATGGGATAGCTTCTTGTGCCATAGCCAACTTTCATCCTGACTTGCTTTGCTGAGAAGGCAAGTTACAGATTCTGTTTTGGATGAGTTGAAATCAGCTAGATACACATTTCCTCTTCTCACACCAGTGAGAACCACTTTGTTGCTTTGATTATTAGTCACAACACAGACTTCTTTGTTGAAGGTTACTGAATTGCCTTTATCACAAAGCTGGCTGATACTCAACAGATTGTGTTTAAGACCATCCACTAAGGCAACCTCCTCAATGATGATATTCCTTTGAAATCAAGCCATATCCCACAGTATAACCCTTGTTGTCATCTCCAAAAGTAATACTTGGGCCAGCTCTTTCCTTAAGCTCTGTGAGCAGGGTAGAATCACCAGTCATGTGTCTTGAACAACCACTATCCAAGTACCAAAGATTCCTTCTGTTTCCCTGCACACATCAAAATCAAATCAAGTTGATTTTGGTACCCAAGTTTCCTTGGGTCCTGCATTGTTAGCTTTCTTCTTCTGTTTCTTAGGTCTTATCTCATTTGACTTAGGAATTTCAGATTCTTCCTTAGTCATTTGGGTTGGACCTTTGAAACCATTCAATGCAACAGAATTATCATGCATATTATGGCTAACAGGAAATGGCATGCTTGGTGTCAACATGTTATTCCAGTAAGGCATGCTAAATGGCATTTGAGGCATACTGTATGCAGCATAATATGGATTAGGTGCAAATGGCATATTAGCAAACTGTGGATTCATGTTCTGTGTAGGCATAGCATAAACAGGCATGAGAGGCATGGCATTCATGTTAGGAAATTGAGACTTAACAGACATGGGAGTAGGCATGGCAGATTTGCAATTAACAGACAAATAATTTACACTACCACACTTGACACAGATTTTTCTAAGAGCATATTTATTAGGTGTGTAGTTAATGTGTTTGTTAATCCCTACTTTACCATTCCTATTGTTTTTCCTTTTAGTCTCTGTTTTTACCTCAATTTTCTCAAGTCTGTCACTTAACTGTTTGACAGTCATGTGACCAGCATTAGCCTTTTTCACTTTCCTAACTTGACTTGACTCTCCTGAAACAAAGTTCTTGAAAATAGACCCATACTTCTCATTCAGCTTGGTTAGTTTGGCTTTGCTAATGGGCTTGCTCACAGCCGACGGATGAGGATTTTCATCTTTCGACGGATAACACTTTTTGTTATCCGACGGATAGTCCTCATCATCCGTCGAGTCTACATCTGTTAGCAAACCATCTACCAAATTAGGTTATAGTTTCTCTTTGCTCTTTTTCCAGGCTTCATCATAAACAGACTCAATTCCTTGAACTTTGGTGATTTGAGCATGAACATCCCTGGATGTTTTCCATGCTTTAATCACCTCTTGTTCACGCTCGAGTTGCTTCTTTAAAATCTCTTCCTTTTTCAAGGACTCAGTTAATTCCTCCTTGGCAATCTTACACTCAATTCTTAGTTTCTCAAAATCAACAAACTGAGACTCAAGCACATTATTCCTCTCACTTAAAAACAAGTTATTTTCTTTGATTTTAGCATTTTCTTTAGTAAGAGACTTAAGTGTAACACGCAAATGATATAATTCTGTAGACATGTCATTTATGGCATCATTACACTCAGCTTTAGATAAATGTGCAAGGTTTGTAGTAATTACCTGATTGCTTGAGGAACTTGTCTCTGTTTCATCAGACTTGGCCATTAGGGCTAGATTGACATAGCTGACATCTTCATCTTCATCCAAACCATCTGCCGCCCAGTCATTCTCTTGTGTAATAAAAGCCCTTTCCTTTTGTTTGAGTAGATCAAAGTATTTTTGCTTATAATCCACAGACTCAAACCTTTTCTTACTGGAATCTGACTTTCTACACTCATTTGCAAAATGCCCTGCCAAGCCACATTTGAAACATTTGAATTTTGACTTATCCACCATGTTTCTATTTGGCTTGGCTGCTCCAAAGTTCTTCTTAAACTTGAGCTTGGAAAATCTCCTGGAAAGAAATGCTAGGTGCTCATCAATGTCCTCCATGTCATCTTGGCTCAATGAATATTCACTTTCTACTGCAAGCCCCTTGCCCTTGTTCTCACAGACCTTAGAAGTTGACTCAACAGCTTCCATCTTCACTTCCTTCTCCTTTTCCAAATCAGCAACTAGTGCAATGGATCCTCCTTTCTTCTTTCCTCTGTCCATCCTTTCATCCTGCTCTATCTCAAGCTCATAGGTCTTCAGGATGCCATACAGTCTCTCTAAAGTAAACTCTTTATAATCTTGTGAGTTTCTCAATGAGACTGTCATTGGTTTTCATTCCTTTGGAAGAGATCTAAGGAATTTCAGATTAGAGTCTTTAGTCTGATAGACTCTTCCATGCAACTTAAGAGCATTTAGTAGTTTTTGAAATCTACTAAAAATGTCAGTGAGTGACTCACTTTCCTCATTGTGAAAATGCTCATATTGCTGAATCAAGAGCTGCATCTTGTTTTCTCTAACTTGCTCAGTGCCATCCCAGATTATCTGTATAGTATCCCAGACTTTCTTGGCAGTTTTACAGTTGATAATGTTGTCAAACATGTCTGCATCAACTACATTGAACAGAATGTTCATGGCCTTTTTATCCTTCCTGACTTGTTCAATGTCAGGATCAGACCATTCGTGCCTTGGCTTGGGAACTGATGGCTCGTTTCCTGTTGCAGCTCTTATTGGAACATGAGGGCCTCTTTCTATGCAGTCCACATAAGCCTCATCTTGAGAAAGCATATGAAGATGCATCTTTACCTTCCAATGATGGTAATTATCTTTATCTAGAAAAGGAATCTTGACTCCAACGTCTTTCTTGTTCATCTTGCTGAATTGTTTTGATCTTTAAACTCTTTGTAGATTAAGAGCTCACTCTGATACCAATTGTTAGTCCCTTAACAATATAGCAAGAATTACAGAAGGGGGGTTGAATGGAATTCTTGAACCTTTTTCTCGAAATAAAAATGTTCAAACTTGAATATAGATATAAGTGTTTTGATTGACACAATGCGGAATAGAAACTTAGTTGAATCAAAACATAAGTAATTAAAAACAAGAGTCTTTAAAAACTTTCTGATAGATTTAAACAATTCCACCAGAGATATATATTATATATATCGAGAGAACTCTGTATGCAAGAATGCTCACAGCTGCTTACAAATTGAAATACTGAGAATATAGGGAAATGCTAATGATTCTGCTTACAAAGATTTCTCTGTTTTTGTATCTCAGCTCTCTTGTTTCTATTTGCTACATTCTTGGTTTTTATATTACCAAGATTACAAAGTCAAAAAGACTGAATAAATATAAAAACTATCAGTCTTAAGCTTTGCTACTTTTCGTCCTCTATTACCCAGTTAATGGGCTTCCACAGTAGATTTGTATATATCTCGACGGCTGTGCTCAGCTTTCACTGTTCAACTGCTGTTTGAATTCTTTATGTGATCATCCGTTGGACTTTATGAACATCCGTTGGATATATGATCATCCATCGACTTTCTGAACATCCGTTGATGGCTTCATTGATCATCCGTCGACTGCTATATTAAACATCCGTTGATAGTCATTTGATCATCCGTCGATGGCTTTGTTAATCATCCGTCGGTAGCTATTTTGGCACTTGACTTCATTTCACTTATGCAGAATTACAAGACATCATTTATATACAATTAATCAACCTATTCTGCATATCTAGTTAAAGTCAACATGACTTATAGGCTACTACAGAATCTATACAAAGATGTATACAGAACTATGCTACAGACTCATTATTACATAAGCTACTCACTCGATGGATAATAAGTCATCATCCGTCGGGACTGTAATGAGTTATCCGTCGGGACTATGAGTGCTACATAATTTCACTAAGTAAAATCTACTTAGATGTTTTGTTTATGAAATCATCAAGTACACAACATATGCACAACATATTTCATTGTTATACCTTCTTGGAATCTCGAATCACCCTACACTTCGAGATAAATGTTGTATATAATTCAACTTATTGATTTACATTGTTCATCATATTTTTATTCTGGAATTTGATTGTTTTTAAATATGGACCAGATTCATGGTCGGACTAGATTCGTGGTCATAATAGGCCAATGTGTGCCTTGGATCCAGTACATAGAGCAAAGTTGGGAACCTTGCTCGGAGTTAGTGCGTGACTGATCAGCAGCCTAACCTTGGTTCTTAAAATTAAAGTGAATATCCAATTCTAGTCATTGCTTATTAGTAAACTTGATTCCTTATATCATTTTAATTGATCATTATTAATCTCAGTTATTGTCATTGTGACTTGCTGAGCTAGTTAGCTCACTCTTGCAAATATGTTTATATTCTTTTCCAGTGAAAAAGGAAAATGGTGATAGCGAGGATCCCAGACAAGTGTACGAGCTAGGTATCCAGGTTAAGATGACATAAGCTAGCAGATGATGTTTGGCTTAGTTTGTGTTGATAGTTTGTAATAAAGTTTAAACTTCTATTTTAAGATAAATAAACTGGGATTTCAAATGTTTGTAATATAAATAAGGTTGTGGCTTGTGGGCATACTTTAAACTGTGTCGATCCGTGGATTATGGTAAGTAGGGTCACTGCATATATATATATTATTATATTCATAAACAGGTTTAAATATGGCGTGTGTGTGTTGTGGACCCCAAATTTCTGACCCGGGTTTGGAGGGCGAACACCTGTTCTTCATCTATTCCCTCGGTTTCTCTATCTCTCTCGTGTCTCTTTCTCACTCTCATATCTCTCTTCTCTCCCTCTCATTTTCCGTCTCTCCCGAATTTCTCTCCCTTCTCTATTTCTTCACCCTCTCGGCTGTTCTTCCCGGTTTTATCGCCGCCGCCGCCTTGCTCCAGTTGGTTTTCGGTTGCATGTGTTCTGTTTGAGCTTGTTGGTATATATGTATATATGTATATGTGTGTTTATATATGTGTGTATCACTGTGTGTGTGGGTGTGTGTGTTTCAGTGTGCGTGTGTGGCGCGTGGTGGAGCGTGTATGCACCGCGTAGGCGCGTGGGTGACTGTGTTTTTGTTGATGCTGTTGGCTGTGTTATGGCCCGATTATTCTGAAATTAATTTTATTATTTTATTTTTTCTATAGGAAATTAATTGATTGATATTCGTGAAATAAAAGATTTTTGTGCGAGGAATTATTTTCAATCGCTGAATTTCGTATGGAAATCGGAAATTTATCGGGAACTAACGGATTTTACAGCCGTCGACGATGAGCTTCGGCGAGTCGACGGTGGACGGTGATAAGTAATTCTGAGTCCTAAATTTATAAAACAAATAAAATGGTTCGTATAATTATTTTCGGAACGTAAATAATTATTTATTTTAGAAAGTCGTTTCGAGATTTGAAATTATAAAATTGTAATTGTTGGGAATTGGACGTCGATTATGTTTCGACGGGTAGTCCAATAAATAGAGGAGTCACTATCCAAATTTTTCAAAAAATTATTTTAATTACGTGAAGCGTACTATATTATATTAAATATTTTGATATCGTAAATGTCGATTACGTGAATATATGTTATATATTTTACGAGTCAGGATATCGGATTTGGGTTAGTTAAGTTCGAGGATATCAGGCATGTCAGTATAACTAATTAGGTTATACAGTTACCATAGATCCCAGTCAAAGTTCGCAATGACTAAAGCCAGTCGAGCGTAATTACCCAGAAATCCCGAGAAATCATCGCAAGGCAAGTACCCCTGACCATACGTTTATGGTTCAGTATATATATGAATGAACTATTGTTTTATTTTCGAATAAGAACATAAACGTTTTAAGTTACGTATCCCCTGTGGTTATAACTAATTATTTTTAATCTGTTTTGGGGAAAAGTTTCTTTGAGAGGTACCTATCTCCGAATGAAAATGATTTGTGAACAATTTTACGTGTGCTGTTAAATGAATATTTTTAAACCGAGATAGGTATAAGTGATTTGAAAATTGGATATAAAGGATCAGATATTGGATACATAGGTGCCAGAGTGGCCTGTTGAGGTTGCATAAGTGGCTAATTAGGTTGCGCGCACTACATAACCGATTAGTCTAGCAGGTCAGAGACCTAGCTAGTCTCTGAGTTTCGGAACAGGTTTATGGAATGGCAGTTGGAGCCGTCTGGTGTTGATAGCCTGATCAGCTGTCTTCACATATCCACTATGTATCTAATTTGGCTTTGTGATTCCCATAACGCAACAAGTAATTTATACAGTTAGTTTATAAATGTAAATAACATGCTAAAATTGGACTCTGGTGTTTAAACAGCACACAACTACGTTGTTTTATTAAGAGCATGCTAATCAATGATATCCTGCTTAATTGTTATTTCACAGAGATTTGAAATAATTTACATGCTATTATTTTCATATTGTTTTATAGTTCTGTTCCTACAACTGTTTACATTACTGTTTTACTCTGATATTCATTTGTTGGTACCGATGAGCGATTGTATGCTCACCCTTGCAACCTGTTATATATATATCGCAAATGCCTAAACGATCTATCAGACCTGGTCAGAACAGAGTTTCAGCCCCTTCCGGTCCCGGCTCCTCTGAGGTAGTTTGTATCAGACCATATGCGGTCTGAAGAGTTGCTGAATAAGTTAGCGTGTCAGACTTTTTAATAATTGATTGTTTAATAGTGAGTAGCTTAAATCATACTTGAACCTGAAGTGGATTTTGGTTTTTGGGGTTTTGTTATTGTAATAATAAAAGTTTCTTAGTTTATAATTGTGGTTTGTTATATTTGGTGACGTCAACTCCTAACCCCGGGGTTGAGGCCGTGACAGTTGGTATTAGAACTACAGGTTCAAGTCCCTGATTTAGGTTAGGAGTTGAGTCAAAAAGGTGTAGAAACTGTGTCCTTAAGTGTGAGTCAGTAACTCATTTAGAGGAGCGAACCTAAGAGTCAATCGAGGGTTCCGAAGGCGTTACCCTAGCATCCATTGATGTTTTGATAGAACTACCTTAACCTTATTGTGTCTAGCCTATATATTTATTATTGACAGTGGTCCATAGTGATATCTAGTTCTCCATCCCGAGAGAACAAATCTGATTTAGAAAGCTCAAACTCAGAGAGAACACTAGATGTTGTAGCTGAGGAGACTCCTTTACCTCCCCCATCAGTGCCTCAGTTTGTTTCGAGGGATATTGTTACGTGGCATTTATGACACTTATTTATGCTCTAATAAGCTTTGAATTGGTGTATTTGTACTCAAGTTATTTGTGTTTTCAAGTGTTTTTGCATTTCAAGCTTTACTTCGTGAATAAGGTGAATTAGCATGGTTACAATGCTAATATGGTGTTTAGGATGAGTGCAAGTGAAAGCTTGAAGGATTGGCTCGAAGCTGCAAGGAATAAAGGAGGAGAAATTAAGATTTCTGGCAGAAGGCCAGCGCGCCTGCGCTGATGTAGCGCGCGGCCGCGCCATGAGCGCGGGACCGTGCCATGAGCGCGGGACCGCGCCATGAAGGAGAGAGTCGGTGCTCCCAGCAATTGAAGCGCGCGGCCGCGCCGTGTCGGGAGATAAAAATCCTGATTATTTTACAATTCGAATTGTTGGACTTCTGGGATGCATGGACTGCTATATAAGCATATATTAGGTCATTTTGAATAACAAGAAGTCAGAGACGGACCTGAGTGCAAGGAGAAGAAGGCAAGAGACCTTTTGGCACAATTCAACAAAGGCGAAGACGAACTAGTTTATTCTTATGAATCTTTGTTTAAGTTGTAATTTGGATGCTTGTTTCTTATTTTGCTGAACCTATACTCTCGTTTGCACTTGGTTTTATTTATTTGTATAAAGACTACATTTGCTGTATCATGTTTTCATCGGAACCCATGTTAATGATGAGTCCGATTATGGGCTAATCGTTATCGTGGGGTTCTAGCAGATTTACTTATGGATTTCTTTAGTTAAATTATTCGTATGCCTTAGTATGTGGTAATTGTATGATATTCTAGTACTGGTTGTGCTTATTCGTCTTATGAGCGTCGTAAACTTATAAGATAGCATGTTAATTCTTAATGAAGCGAAAGTGAATTTAAGGATTTAGAACTTGCCATGCTAGCATAGGTTCATGCCATTGTTATACATGATTCGTAGGTAATTTTAACCATCTTACTTGCCCTATATAATCAAGATAGATAACTTGTGCTTAAACCGTTATGTTGTCAAATTCTATAGACATATAGGGTCTCAATATAATTGGTGCCTATTCAGCTTCTATCTCTTTTGTGGATGTCTGGTAGAATGGTACTCGTGCAACGAAAGTTGGCGTTTATCATTTTCGTGTTATCTGATTAGTGTCATCACCATTGCATGCTAAGGTTAAGAATAATAAGGCTATTGAATGAAGTAAGTAATGAAGTTAGAATCCCATGTTTGTCATATATATCAATTCAGTCAATCTTATTCTCGTAGTTATAATTGCTAGTATAATTCTTAGTTATAAAACAACCTCAATTTGTTATCGTCATAGCATTAGATAATAACCATACATCGTTGTTTAGGTGCATAAATTTAATAGTTAACCAATACAGTCTCTGTGGGAACGAACTAGAAAAGATTCTATACTACTTGCGAACTCGTATACTTGCGTGTAATATTAGCGCGTGTTTAGCGACTAACAAGTTTTTGGCGCCGCTGCCGGGGACTGCAGTGTTAATTTATTTGTTTATGTGCTTTCCATCAGTGGTCGTTAAAGTTCATTGACTCAGACATTGTTACTTAATTGTTTCCTTGTCTTATTTCAGGTACTCTAGCGAGGGTGTATGCATACGCGTTCGCGTACTCGTAAGAGAACTCTGGATAAAGCCGAGGAAGAACTTGTGGTAGTTCGTAGAGAAGTTTTTGAGGAAGAAGAAGAGAAAGTTGAAGAACCAGCATTAGTTGAGATGGGTGATCAACCAGAAAATCCGAAGGCTTTGATGGACTATTCTCAGCCTAAGATTAATGACATTCAGTCAAGCATCATCAAACCAGCCATCAGGGCTAACACGTTTGAGATCAAGTCAAGCACAATTCAGATGATACAGAACTCAGTTCAGTTTGGGGGTAATCCTACTGAAGACCCAAACATGCACATCAGGGATTTTATCGAGATTTGTGATACTTTCAAATTCAATGATGTGACTGAAGATGTTATTAAGCTACAATTATTCCCATTCTCTTTGAGGGACAAAGCGAAGTGTTGGTTACATTCTCTACCAGCAGGGTCTATCACCACTTGGGAGGATCTTGCGCAAAAGTTTCTCACTAAATTCTTCCCTATGGCGAAGACTGCTGCAGTCAGGAATGCCCTTACTCAATTTGCTCAGCAAACTGGAGAATCTCTGGGTGAGGCTTGGGATCGATATAAGGAGATGCTAAGGAAGTGCCCACACCACGGCATGCCTGATTGGATGATCATTAACTATTTCTGTAATGAATTGGGTGCTACTTTTAGACCCATGCTTGATGCAGCATCAGAAGGAGCCTTGTGGGCTAAAAGCTACGATGAAGCTTATCAACTCATTAAACTGATGGCTGCTAATGAGTACCAGAATCCTGCACAGAGACTTACTCAGGGAAAGGTAACAGGAATTTTGGAGTTGGATGCAGCAACTGCTATCGCTGCCCAATTTAAGGCTTTGACGATGAAGGTGGACACTTTTGCTAATTATGGAGTTAATCAAATCACTAGTGTTTGTGAGCTATATGCTGGTGCCCATGTGACTGATCAGTATGCAATTTTTAATGAATCAGCTCAATATGTGAGCAACTTCCAGCGATCGCAGCAACCAGCTCCAGCCACCTATCATCCCAACAACCACAACCATCATAATTTCAGCTGGAGCAGCGCTCAGAATGCGGTTCAACAGCAATATACAACTAAGCTGTACAACCCCCTGGTTTTCAGCAACCGCAGTACATGCCAAACCAACAACACATAGCAATAGGAGCTGACCAAATCATCAGGAGACGTATTCCTTACAGCGAAACGGGGGGGATCTTGCGAGATTGCCCCTCAACGGCTTATGGAGGACATTATGGTATAGAAAAGACAGCAGCTCATGTTCTTCAAGCAGGTTTCTTTTGGCCAACATTGTTTAAAGATGCTCATCAATTCATTTTGAAATGTGATCATTGTCAACGAGTGGGTAATATATCTAAGAAGGATGAGATGCCTCTTAATGTGCTTCTCGAAGTTGAGGTCTTCGATGTTTGGGGAATTGACTTCATGGAGCCATTTGTCTCATCTTGTAACAATCAGTATATTCTGTTGGCAGTTGATTATGTGTCGAAATGGGTTGAAGTTAAGGCATTTCCAAAAAACGATGCGCAAATGGTGCTTAATTTTCTTCAGATGCAAATATTCACAAGGTTTGGAACTCTAAGAGTCATAATCAGTGATGAGGGGTCGTATTTTTGCAATCGTAAGTTTACTGCCATGATGAAAAGGTATAATGTGAATCATCGCATTGCTACTGCTTATCATCCTCAGAAAAATGATCAAGCTGAGGTATCTAACAGGAAGATCAAGCAAATTTTGGAGAAAGTGATATGTCCATCAAGGAAGGATTGGTCTTTAAAGGTTGATGAAGCTGTTTGGGTGTATAGAACAGCATACAAGACTCCATTGGGAATGTCGCTGTATCAGTTGGTGTATGGTAAAGGGTGTCATTTGTCTTTGGAGCTCGAGCATAAAGCATATTGGGCTTTGAAGAAATTGAATCTGGACTTGGATGTAGCTGGAAAGAAGAGAATGCTTCAGTTGAATGAACTTGATGAGTTTCGGCTTCAAGCTTATGAGAATAACAAGATGTACAAGGAGAAAGTCAAGAGGTGGCATGATCGGGGTCTAGTGATCAATAAATTTGTGCTAGGCCAACAAGTTCTTTTGTTCAACTCTTGCCTCCGTCTTTTTCCTGGAAAGTTGAAGTCAAGATGGTCAGGGCCCTTCATAATCAAAACTGTGTTTCCACATGGAGCGGTGGAAATTTTTTAGAATGATCCGGGCCAAGAATTCAAGGTGAATGGGCAATGGTTGAAGCATTATTATGGTGACACAGCAAACCGCGAGGTGGTTAGTACCGTTCTATTTTCCATTTGATCTCGAGATTCTACGTCGAGCTAACGAAGTAAAAGAAGCGCTTCTTGAAAGGCAACCCAAGTTTGTTGTATATTAGTAAGTAAAGGAAGCAAGAAAAAAGAAGAAAATCACAAAAAATCAAGAAAATGGAAAAAATCAGGTTTGACTACAGAAGCCTGGGCCGCCCACATTGTCCTAGCGCACGGCCGTGCCATTTTTACAGAGACCCGGCGCGGCCGCGCGCTGTTTGGCAGAAGTAGCCCACGCCGTCCCAGCGCAAGGCCACACCGTGTCCCGACCTGGAAAAAAATAATTAAGGCAGTTTTGGGGGGAAAAACGGAAATTTGGTCCCAATATCAATTCCTAACCGATTTTTACTCCCCCACATCCCATAATTCCCTCTCCTAATCAATTCTATTATTCCCATGATCCCCACAATCAATCCCCACTACGACTTTGGCTACGATGCAGGAATGGGACGGAGGCAAGCCCGATCTGAGAGGGCTTGGTTATTCTTTTGACTACTTACCTAGTGGGAGACCAGCTGCTGGTCAAGCGAGCATGACTACATGGAGATCTCAGCTAGGAGATGAAGGAGGACCATCGCAACAGCAGGAGGAAAAAGGAGCATTAATTGGAGCTGGTTTGAGTTCGACGCAGTATAGGCGTCTTGCTAGGAGATGGATACGATGCACAACATTCATAGTCATTTTGCACAGGATCTCACCCAGGCACTTGGGACCGCATTTAGAGCCACCGAAGTTGACATTCAGTGGCCAGAATTTGGTGAGGGCTCTGTGTATCCGCCTCCAGACACTCCTGACACTCCACCCCTTGAGGGTGAGGATTCTGATTCAAAGTAGGTATGCCTGATTCCTTACTATTACCTTCACCGAGGACAGTGAATATTTTAAGTTTGGGGGTAGTAGTTGGAGGAATACTTTGTGTGAGTCGTATATAGTTTTGCATGTTCATATAGTTTAGTTCATATAGTTTGCATATTTTGCCATGTAGTTTTTTTTAATTTTTGGTATTTTTTATGTTAGTTTGTTCATATAGTTTCATGCATTTACATTTTAACATGATCCCGTTGATAATTTCTCCGATTGACTAGTGATATTGATGTTAGTGTAGTGATGTCGTATTTAGTGATGTTGAGTCATATCTAGTTGATTTGCATGCTAGAGACAATTGTATTTCACTAAGTCTTATATGTTGCTAGAGTGCTAGATCATGATCATGGTTTGTTTGTTTATTGAGGTTAATCGCTTGTTTATATTTAGAATTTAGGGTATTCTCTTAATAATAAAAGACATGGATATTTAAAAATTGGAGAATTTGGATTTCATTGCTAGTTGTGTGGCTAGGTGTCAAATGGCTAGTAGCCGGCTCATATTTATATGAGTAGTCTAGGGTTGAATGAGATGGAGCGAAATGCACTCATTCAGAAATTGAGAAAAAAAAGAAAAAAAAAAGAAAAAAGAGAAAAAGAAGAGAAAAAAAAGAATAAGTGTTATGTATAATTGATGATGAGTGGGCTCTTTAGTACTCGAGTTATTAAGTTCTTAGGGGACTTTGTGCCTAGTGACCTAAGGCTTTTTATAGTCTGGGATCCACTAACCTAACGCTCGTTACATGGGTACTATTGTATCAGTCTTTTGTGGACCTCACTCATTACACGGTCAAATAAGCATATATGTGTTGTTTTTTTATGAATAAAAGCATGAATCCGTATAAACTCCAATATAAGAATTGAAGTGTTATAAGTTATTTTGAGTCTAGCTTTTTATTCTTTTTATAACCTTGCGATTGCCTTGATGAGTAGTGAGTCATGATTATTGATCTAGTTGCGATAGTATATCTGTAAGCATCTTCACACACACACGTCTCTAGTTTGTAAGTTGATTTGTATGATTTGATTGATCTTCATGTGAATATCTGCATTTGTTAATATGTTGCTTGTTGGTTGGTTGAGTTATTCTATTGGGGATCGTTGCATTTATATTAGTTGCATTCATGCATTTTTATTTCTTGTTCTTTGAGTCTGTTTATGCTTGAGGACAAACATCTATTCAAGTTTGGGGGTGTGTTAAGTGGCATTTATGACACTTATTTATGCTCTAATAAGCTTTGAATTGGTGTATTTGTGCTCAAGTTATTTGTGTTTTAACGTGTTTTCAAGTGTTTTTGCATTTCAGGCTTTACTTCGTGAATCAGGTGAATTATCATGGTTTTAATGCTAATATGGTGTTTAGGATGTGTGCAAGTGAAAGCTGGTAGAAATTAAGATTACTGGTAGAAGGCCGGCACGCCCGCGCTAATGTAGCGCGTGTTAGGGCGAAAACACGCGCTAATATTCACGCAAGTATACGCGTTCGCAAGTAGTATAAGATATAAATCAGATTCGTTCCCACAGAGACTGGTTTAGGTTAAGTTCAATTTATGCACCTATGCAACAATGTATGGTTATCACTCAATGCTAAGACAAATAACAAATTGGGTTTTTATTAAACTAAAAGATTATATTAAATAACATTAACTAAGAAAATTGAGGTTGAATTACTATATATGACAAACATGGGATTCTAACTTCATTAAATACTTCATTCAATAGCCTTATTGTTTTTAACCTTAGCATGTGATAGTGAGGACACTAATCAGATAACACGAAACTGATAAACGCCAACTTTCGTTGCACGAGTACCATTCTACCAGACATCCACAAAAGAGATAGAAGCTGAATAGGCACCAATTATATTGAGACCCTATATGTCTATAGAATTTGAAAACATAACGGTTTAAGAACAAGTTATCTATCTTGATTACATAGGGCAAGTAAAACGGTTAGAGTTACCTACGAATCATGCATACACATACATGAACCTATGCTAGCATGGCATGTTCTAAACCTCTATATTCACTGTCGCTTCAATAGAGATTAACACGTTATCTTATATGTTAGCTACGCACATAAGACGAATAAGCACAACCAATACTAGGATATCAATCAATCACCACACACCAAGATATCGAAACAATTAACTATTGAAATCCATAAGTAAATCCGCTAGAATCCCATGACAACGATTAGCCCATAATCGAACTCATCGTCACCATGGGTTCCAATGAAAGCATGGTATAAAACAAGGTCTTAATAAACTAAATAATAATCAAAGTACGAATAAACGAGATCTAGGTTCAACAAGAATGAAAACGAGCATCCAAAGTTACAACTAATTCAAAGAATCACAAGTTGAAAACAAGATCTTCTTTTTCGGAGTTGTTCTGTGCTTCTAGGTCTTCTCCTTGGTATCCCAATCTTCCCGGATGATGAAAACCCTTTTTTTAAGTATATATACGCCCCTAGTGGACCTGGGCCCTTAAAATCGTCAAATTCTACTCAAAAAAAGCTTTTTCAGCGAAATCAGCGACCAGCCGCGCCCTGAGCGGGCGCTCAGCTCTGCTGAGCGGGCGCTCAGCTACTGTCTGGAAAAATATTCTGATGAATCTTGTTTTGACCATAACTTGAGTTCTACTCGTCAGAATTAGGCGATTCAACTGCCCACGCGAAGCTATTGAGATTCTCTACAACTTGACAATGGCCTTGGATTCCAATTCTGATCACTTTTCATCATATTTCCTTTAAAAGCTCTTTTCTTCATTTAACTAATACCTGAAATGCAATAACACAAAAACACATCAAAATACCAACAACTTGAGTCCAAAACACCAATTTAAGCTTGTAATAAAGCATTCCAAGTGGATATAAAATCCACTTATCACACCCCCAAACTTGAATCGATGCTTGTCCTCAAGCATAAACATACTCAAAACTACAAAACAAACCTAATGCATGAATGCAACTATGTGAATGCAACTAAATGATAATGCAATCGATCCCCTCAGAATAACCATAACCAAATGAATAAGCCAATGCCTCTAAGAATGCAATAACTTAAAACAGAGTTTGAATAAATCCCACAAACCAACTCACAAATCAGAAACGTGCGTGTATGGATGCTTAACAGATATACTCTCGATACTAGATCAATAACCCTAACTTATCTATCATTGAAACAATCAAAAGTTTATAAACAGAATAGACAATAAACGCATTATGACTCACAACACCTCCTTTCTACTAGAGTTATACAAGGATTCACACTATTATTGAACACATAGCAAAGATGCTTATTTGATCGTGCAATGAATGAGGTCCCAAAAGACTTATACAATAATACCCATGTAGTGAGCGTTAGGTTAGTGGATCCCAGACTATAAAAGCCTTAGGTCACTAGGCACAAAGTCCCCTAAAACTTAATAACTCGAGTATTAAAGAGCTCACTCTTGATCAATTATGCATAAACACATACTTTTTTTCTTTCTTTTTTTTTCTCTTTTTTTCTTTTTTTTTCTTTTTTTTCAACAATTTCTGAATGAGTGTGTTTCGCTCCATCTCATTCAACCCTAGACTACTCATAAAAATATGAGCCGGCTACTAGCCATTTGACACCTAGCCTTACAACAACTAGCAATGAAATCCAAGTTTTTCTCCAGATAAAAAGAATCAGTGTTTTTACGTCACTACGAGAATATCACAAATTCTAAATATAACCAAGTGATTAAATCTCAACAACAAACAAGTATGATCATGATCTAGATCAAATGCAACCCTATAAGACTTTGTGAAAATATTTGTTTCTGGCATGCAAATCAATTTATTAGGACTTAAACATCCCTCTATTCGTCATCACCACACTGAAATCAACATCAACTTATTAAATATCATAGTTCATCTTAAGGGATCATGCTAAATATGCATGCAAATGCAACTATATGAAATTACATAAAAACAAACAAATATGTCCTAAATGAACAATCATACAAAAATATGAATGAACTACAACTAAACATGCAACATGAATCTATATGAATCTATATGGACACACACTACTAATCCTTACATTATCACCCCCAAACTTAAAATTTTCAATGTCCTCATTGAAGGCAATAATAAGGATTTCAGGCATACCTAATTAGCGGGAGATTCACCCTCGTCGGGTGGAGGATCAGGTGGCCAATCAACCTCGCCACTAGTGTCTCAGAAAATAGTACCGAAAGCGTGTGTCAAATCTTCAGCAAAATGACGGTGAATGTCGTGCATGGCCTCCATACGCCTAATTACTCGCCTGTACTGCTCGTCACCAACACCAGTCCTATCAACTACCTGCTGCACATGAGAAGAACCCTCTATAGGCACTGGAGGATCCGTTCGGCTACCCTCTACATCATCAAAGATATATCCCAACCCCTTGTCAGGGGGTGCACCTAAGAATGAATAACTCAAGTGATTTGGTAGTGGGTTGAGCTCAAGTGTAGGAGCATCTCCAATAGATGACTCGAGATGATCCTGAGAAATTTTCAGCTCTGCTAACCCAAGAGAATCGAATGGCACATCCAACTTCCTCTTCCATAGAGGTGCATTCAAAACCTGAATTTGCTCTACTTTAAAGCACTCCTCTTTAGCTGTGGGTAATTTTATTTCCTTGAACACATTGAAAGTGACCTTCTGATCATGAACCTTCATCGTAAGCTCTCCTTTTTGCACATCGATCATAATTCGGCCTGTAGCCAAGAATGATCTTCCCAAGATAATGGGAATCTTCTTATCTTCCTCGAAATCAAGAATTATAAAGTCAGCAGGGAAGAAGAGTTTATCCACCTTGACCAAGACATCCTCCACTATACCTCGTGGATAAGCGATGGAACGGTCAGCTAGTTGTAATGACATGTATGTTGGTTTCGGATCAGGCAGACCAAGCTTCTTGAAGATAGATAAGGGCATCAGATTGATGCTAGCTCCTAAATCACATAAACACTTGTCGAACGACAAGTTTCCGATGGTGCAAGGAATAGTGAAGCTTTCAGGATCTTTAAGCTTCGGAGGCAACTTCTGTTGCAGCACAACACTGCATTCCTCCGTTAGAGCAACGGTCTCTAAGTCATCGAGCTTCACTTTCTGAGAGAGAATACCTTTCATAAACCTCGTATAGCTAGGCATCTGTTCAAGAGCTTCAGCGAAAGGTATGTTGATATGAAGTTTCTTGAACACCTCAAAAAACTTCTCAAACTGCTTATCCGGATTTTTCTTCTGCAGCCTCTTTGGAAAAGGAGGTGGAGGATAGATCTGTTTCTCCCCTGTATTACCCTCAGGAGGAGTGTGTTCCACAGTAGTCTTCCTTGGTTCCACCTCTACTTCCTTCTGCACATCTTCTTCAGCCACAACTGCATTTTCTGAATCTTGAGATTTTTCAGGCTCTTCGTCTTGCTGAATTTGGGGGCTTGCGACCTTTCCAGACCTTAAGGTGATGGCGTTCACATGTTCTTCAACTTCCCTCTTTCCTGGATTGGCTTCTGTATCACTAGGAAGCGTTCCTGGTGGTCGATTCAATAAGGCATTAGCAATTTGCCCTATTTGGTTCTCCAGATTCTGGATAGAAATAGCCTGGCTTTGGCATATAAGAGCCTGGTTTTTGCACATAAGTCTCAACTCCTCCAATTCAGATTTTTCATTCGAAGATAGACCTGCATCATGAGTTTGTTGTTGAAGTTGGAGTTGTTGTCTTGGTGTAAATTGTTGCTGAAAACCAGGAGGGTTAAATAGCTTATTTCCAAACTGCTGGAATGGCTGTTGCATCACATTCTGATTGTTGCTCCAGCTGAAGTTAGGATGATTCCAGTTGTCAGGATGATAAGTGTCTGGAACTGGTTGTTGCGATATCTGAAAGTTGCTCACAAACTGAGCTGAGTCGCTAGATATAGCGCATTGTTCTGTCGCATGCGGACCTGCACACAGCTCACAAACACTAATTATCTGCTTAACACCATAGTTAGCCAGAGAATCGATCTTCATAGACAACGCCTTTAGTTGAGCAGTGATAGCCGTAGCTGTATCCACTTCAAGAACTCCTGCTACCTTGCCCTGTGGACATCTCTGGGTTGGATACTGATATTCATTAGCAGCCATCAGTTCAATTAGATCATAAGCTTCCTCATAGCTCTTTGCACATAATGCTCCGCCTGATGCTGCATCAAGCATAGGTCTGGACTGTGCTCCCAACCCATTGTAAAAACAAGTGATGATCATCCAATCAGGAATTCCATGATGAGGACACTTCCTAAGCGTCTCCTTGTAGCGCTCCCAAGCTTCACTTAGCGATTCTCCCGTTTGCTGCGCAAATTGAGTAATAACATTCCTGAGTGTAGCTGTCTTCGCCATAGGGAAGAATTTAGTAAGAAACTTCTGAGCAAGATCTTCCCAAGTAGTAATCGAACCAGCTGGTAGAGAGTGTAACCAGCTCTTAGCCTTGTCCTTCAGAGAGAATGGGAACAGTCTCAGCTTCACAGCATCTTCAGAAACACCGTTGAACTTGAAGGTGTCGCATATTTCAATGAAATCCCTAATGTGTGTATTGCGATCTTCCGTTGGAGAACCCCCAAATTGGACTGAAGTCTGTACCCATTGAATTATGCCAGTATTGATCTCAAAGGTATTAGCTGTGATAGCTGGCCGGACAATGCTAGATTGAATGTCATTGATCTTGGGTTGAGAAAAATCCATCAAAGCTCTCGTTCGTGCTACTGGATCTCCCATTGTAATGAGTACCTGAAACACAACAAATAAACCGTGAAAGTAAAAGAATCCGAGTCAGTGAACTTTAACGACCACTGATGACAAGCACATAAACTAAAAATTAACACCGAGTCCCCGGCAGCGGCGCCAAAAACTTGTTAGGGCAAAAACACGCGCTAATATTCACGCAAGTATACGCGTTCGCAAGTAGTATAAGATATAAATCAGATTCGTTCCCACAGAGACTGGTTTAGGTTAAGTTCAATTTATGCACCTATGCAACAATGTATGGTATCACTCAATGCTAAGACAAATAACAAATTGGGTTTTTATTAAACTAAGAGATTATATTAAATAACATTAACTAAGAGAATTGAGGTTGAATTACTATATATGACAAACATGGGATTCTAACTTCATTAAATACTTCATTCAATAGCCTTATTGTTTTTAACCTTAGCATGTGATAGTGAGGACACTAATCAGATAACACGAAACTGATAAACGCCAACTTTCGTTGCACGAGTACCATTCTACCAGACATCCACAAAAGAGATAGAAGCTGAATAGGCACCAATTATATTGAGACCCTATATGTCTATAGAATTTGAAAACATAACGGTTTAAGAACAATTTATCTATCTTGATTACATAGGGCAAGTAAAACGGTTAGAGTTACCTACGAATCATGCATACACATACATGAACCTATGCTAGCATGGCATGTTCTAAACCTCTATATTCACTGTCGCTTCAATAGAGATTAACACGTTATCTTATATGTTAGCTACGCACATAAGACGAATAAGCACAACCAATACTAGGATATCAATCAATCACCACACACCAAGATATCGAAACAATTAACTATTGAAATCCATAAGTAAATCCGCTAGAATCCCATGACAACGATTAGCCCATAATCGAACTCATCGTCACCATGGGTTCCAATGAAAGCATGGTATAAAACAAGGTCTTAATAAACTAAATAATAATCAAAGTACGAATAAACGAGATCTAGGTTCAACAAGAATGAAAACGAGCATCCAAAGTTACAACTAATTCAAAGAATCACAAGTTGAAAACAAGATCTTCTTTTTCGGAGTTGTTCTGTGCTTCTAGGTCTTCTCCTTGGTATCCCAATCTTCCCGGATGATGAAAACCCTTTTTTTTAAGTATATATACGCCCCTAGTGGACCTGGGCCCTTAAAATCGTCAAATTCTACTCAAAAAAGGCTTTTTCAGCGAAATCAGCGACCAGCCGCGCCCTGAGCGGGCGCTCAGCTCTGCTGAGCGGGCGCTCAGCTACTGACTGGAAAAATATTCTGATGAATCTTGTTTTGACCATAACTTGAGTTCTACTCGTCAGAATTAGGCGATTCAACTGCCCACGTGAAGCTATTGAGATTCTCTACAACTTGACAATGGCCTTGGATTCCAATTCTGATCACTTTTCATCATATTTCCTTTAAAAGCTTTTTTCTTCATTTAACTAATACCTGAAATGCAATAACACAAAAACACATCAAAATACCAACAACTTGAGTCCAAAACACCAATTTAAGCTTGTAATAAAGCATTCCAAGTGGATATAAAATCCACTTATCAGTGCGCGGCCGCACCAAGAAGCAAGGAGTCGGTGTACCCGCGCTGTTGAAGCGCGCGGCCGCGCCGTGTCGGGAGATAAAAATCCTGATTCTTTTAAAATTTGAATTGCTGGGCTTCTGGGATGCATGGACTGCTATATAAGCATATATTAGGTCGTTTTTAATAACAAGAAGTGAGAGACGGACCTGAGCGCAAGGAGAAGAAGGCAAGAGACCTTTTAGCACAATTCAACAAAGGCGAAGACGAACTAGGTTTATTCTTGTGAATCTTTGTTTAAGTTGTAATTTGGATGCTTATTTCTTGTTTTACTGAACCTATACTCTCGTTTGTACTTGTTTTTTTTTTATTCGTATAAAGACTACATTTGCTATATCATGTTTTCATCGGAACCCACGTTGATGATGAGTCCGATTATGGGCTAATCGTTATCGTGGGGTTCTAGCGGATTTACTTATGGATGTCTTTAGTTAAATTATTTGCATGCCTTAGTATGTGGTAATTGTATGATATCCTAGTACTGGTTGTGCTTATTCGTCTTATGAGCGTCGCGAACTTATAAGATAGCATGTTAATTCTTAATGAAGCGAAAGTGAATTTAAGGATTTAAAACTTGCCATGCTAGTATAGGTTCATATCATTGTTATGCATGATTTATAGGTAATTTTAACCATCTTACTTGCCCTATGTAATCAAGATAGATAACTTGTGCTTAAACCGTTATGTTGTCAAATTCTATAGACATATAGGGTGTCAATATAATTGGTGCCTATTCAGCTGCTATCTTTTGTGGATGTCTGGTAGAATGGTACTCGTGCAACGAAAGTTGGCGTTTATCAGTTTCGTGTTATCTGATTAGTGTCATCATCATTGCATGCTAAGTTTAAGAATAATAAGTCTATTGAATGAAGTAAGTAATGAAGTTAGAATCCCATGTTTGTCATATATATCAATTCAGTCAATCTTATTCTCATGGTAATAATTGCTAGTATAATTCTTAGTTATAAACAACCTCAATTTGTTATCCTCTTAGCATTGGATAATAACCATACATTATTGCTTAGGTGAATAAATTAAATAGTTAACCAATACAGTCTCTACGGGAACGAACTAGAAAAGATTCTATACTACTTGTGAACTCGTATACTTGCGTGTAATATTAGCGCGTGTTTAGCGACTAACAGATATACCTGGACCTATTACCCATCCTCGTTGGGTGCGTAGGTCAGTGTCAGCTGTTAGAGATTTTCCCCCGGGTTGCGCACCCAGCTCTTCTTTCCTTAGACCTCCAGTCCCTCCCTCTGCTCCTACAGGTACTTCATCTCCCACTCCGTATCATGTTCATCAGGCGGTGAACAGATCTTTGATCAGAGAGCAGAGCCCAGAGTTGGCCGTACATCTTGACCGAGTACAAGTTGGACCCGTCCAGGGTATTCCTGTTCCCTCACCCGACATTCAGGCTAGATTGAGGACCTTGACCCAGACTGCTGTTGAGTGAGATAGATATATTGACCCTTTCATTATCTCTGAGTTTAGGGCTATCTAGTACCAGGATCTAGTTAACTGGTTGGTGTTCGAGTTGAGTACGATTGGTGGCAGTGGCAGTGGCAGTTTCTAGAGTGGAATAGTAGCAGTTGTAGACAGAGCTAAGATCTGGTTAGTTGAGGAGTTCTGTAGTTATTTTATATGTACATTATGTTGTTGTAGTATGTAGTAGTTGGAGGCTGTTATATCAGCCAATTTTGGTTGTGTATTCAGATGGTTTAGTAGTTGGATATCAGTTGTACTAGTTGGATTTCTGTGTGGTTGTTATATAGTAGCGGCTTTATTATGTTATTCAGTTTTATATACTTTGTTAGGAGTTGTCCCACATCGTCTGTGGGAGGGGCAGTTTGCTAGAATATAAGTAGCTAGATAACTCCAATTAGGATGAGGCCTTTTGGGAGGTACCCAAAAACAAACCCGTGCGGGCTCGGCCCAAAGCGGACAATATCATACTAATGTGGAGTTAGGCCTTCTCAGCAAGCCCAACAAGTGGTATCAGAGGTTCAGGTTATAACGGTCCATAACAATCTCACGTGGGCTCCAAAATGGACCTAGGAAGAGGCAGATGGGCTTGCCCCAGAATGGGCTCAAGGAAAAGGCAGGTGGACCTTCCAGTATGGGCCTAGGGGGAGCAGATAGCCAGATGGACTTTCAGTATGGGTCCAAGGGGGAGCCTGGTCACACTGAAGGAGGCAGAATTGACAGGTGTCAGGCCCGATGTGTGAATGGGGAGATTGTTAGGAGTTGCCCAACATCGTTTGTCCGAGGGGCAGTTTGCTAGAATATAAGCATCCAGATAACTCCAATTAGGATGAGGCCTTTTGGGAGGTACCCAAAAACAAACCCGTGCGGGCTCGGTCCAAAGTGGACAATATCATACTGTTGTTACTATTATTATTGCTTCTGTTGCTGGTATTTCTAGAATTTAGCCATTCACTCTGGATGGATCCAATTAACTGAGGATAAGGATATTTTATTGTGGTAGCACTCTCCTGATATATATATATATAAAATGATTGGAGCATTCCATTTTATTATATATTACTGCTATGTTTCAGGAGAATGCCACCTAAGAAGAATCCTCAACCCAACAACGGATCTGCTGGGGATCCCTCCATGAGTGAATTGATAGATTTATTGCGTCAGCAGTCTACTCAGTTGGCTCAACAGCAACAACAATTCCAGCAGCAGCAACAACAGTTTCAGCAACAACAACAACAGCATCAGTAACTCATACAACAACAACAACAATAACAAATCCAACAACAATAACTGCAAATGCAACAACAACATCAGTTGAGGGGGACAACCCAGACTGTTAGTTTTAAATCTTTTCAAGCTGTGAAACCCCCAGAGTTTAAAGGTGAGTAGATCATGTTGCTGCCAGGATCTGGCTGAAGGAAATGGAGAAGGCTTTTGCTCTCACCAAGGTGAGTGGGGATTTAAAGACAAACTACGCTAGTTACTTTCTGAATAATGATTCGAACTATTGGTGAGAGTCTACGCGAGCCTTGGAAGGAGAAGGACCTATTCTCTGGACCCGATTCACATAACTGTTCTTGAAAAAATATTTTCCGGATTGTCTCCAGAATCAAATGGAGATGGAATTTTTAGAATTAAAGCAAGGAGATAGAAGTGTCATAGAGTATGAAGCCAAGTTCATAAAGTTGTCCCGTATAGTACCGGAGTATGTAAGTTCAGAAGCCCAGAGAGCGAAGCGGTTTGAACAAGGATTGCATCCAGATATTATGAGTGGAGTTGTAGCTTTACAACTCAAAACATATACTTCGGTAGTTCAGGCTGATTTAGTGATAGAAAGTGACCAGAGGTTAGCTGCTAAGAAAAGAGGTGAGAAGAAGAAAAAGTTTGAAGGTGGGTTTGCGAAGTCAGAACAAGGAGAAGCAATCCAAAAGTTTCCACGGCGGGTTGGAAGGAATAGAGACAGGAAATTCAGGAGGCAGAATTTCCCACAACTTAGGCCCAGTACCACTTCAGTCATTTCTACTCCGATAAAGTCCAGCAATCCGGTGATTGATTGTAAGATATGTGGAAAGAAGCATAGTGGGTCAATGCAGAGAGAATGTCAACTGTTTCAAGTGTGGCCAGAAGGGTCATTATTCCAGTGAATGTAAGTCTGAGAACCAAGGAGTCACCTGTTTCAGCTGCAGTAAAGCGGGGCACATTGCTAGGAATTGTAAATCAGCTACCCAGGGCAGTATAGGAGGAAGTGCATCTCAAGGACC
The DNA here is from genome assembly GCF_009905375.1 of Apium graveolens. Classification (NCBI taxonomy): domain Eukaryota; kingdom Viridiplantae; phylum Streptophyta; class Magnoliopsida; order Apiales; family Apiaceae; genus Apium; species Apium graveolens. Next base: position 50,747,403 of record NC_133657.1, read on the forward strand.
AGAAACAAGTACAGCTAGAGCCAGAACTTTCAAAATAACTAAGAAATCCATGACTCAGGATTCCGATGTAGTTGCAGGTACGCTTTCTCTTAATTTCGTGCATGTTAGCATTTTATTTGATTCAGGAGCGTCTAAATATTTCATATCTCTAAACTTTGTGAATAAAATGCAATTGATGTTGGAAAACTTAGATGAACCTTTGACCATAGAAGTGTCTAATCAAGATAAGGTACTTATAAGCCAATTATGCGCTAAGTGCTCCATAGAGATTTCAGGTCACTCTTTTCCCGCCGACCTAATACCTTCTGAGTTAGGAGAATTCGATATCATTTTAAGCATGGATTGGTTGTCTCTATATAAATAAAGTATTGACTGCAAGAATAAGAGAATTGTTATGTATACAGTAGATAATGTAAGGATAAGTTATCAAGGACAAAAGCAGGACAAGAAGTTTCTCTCAGTATTGCAGGAAAAGAAATTGTTAAGGCAAGGATGCGAGGCATATTTGGATCATGTGGTGGACACCAAGAGAGACACACTTACTCTAGATGAGATTTCAATAGTAAGAGAATATCCTGACATATTTCCAGAAGAATTGCCAGGATTACCACCTGATCGAGAAATAGAGTTCTCCATTGATTTGATATCAGGGCAGAACCACTTTTCAAAACTCCATATCGAATGACTCCAGTGGAAATAAAGGAACTGGCCAAACAACTTCAAGAACTGTTAGACAAAGGAGTCATACGACCAAGTGTTTCTTCGTGGGGTGATCCAGTGTTATTCGTAAAGAAGAAGGATGGAAGTATGAGGCTATGTATTGACTATAGGGAGCTGAATAAGTTAACAATCAATAATAAGTATCCCTTACCGAGGATTGATAATTTATTTGATCAGCTCAAAAGAGCATGTTAATTTTCAAAGATCGACCTGAGATCTGGCTACCACCAACTAAAGATCGAGCCTGAAGATATACCCAAGACTGCATTCAGAACAAGGTATGGCCATTATGAATTCCTAGTAATGTCGTTCAATTTACCAATGCACCAACGGATTTTATGGATTTAATGAACCGGGTGTCGAAGGAGTACTTGGATAAGTTTATTATTGTATATATTGATGACATCCTCATCTATTCAAAAACTCAAGAAGATCACGCAAGACACCTAATAATTGCCCTCCAAAGGTTGAGAGAAAAACAACTATACGCGAAGTTTTCCATGTGTGAGTTTTGGCTGACTGAAGTACAGTTCCTTGGACATATGGTAAGCAAGGAAGATATCAAGGTAGACCCTGTGAAAGTTGAAGCCGTATCCAAATGGGAACAACCAAGAACTCCGACAGAAGTGAGAAGTTTTCTGGGGCTAGCAGGATATTATCGAAATTTGTAAAGGATTTTTCTAAGATCACAGCTCCGTAAACCAAACTAACCAGGAAGAACGAGAAATTTATTTGGACAGAGAAGTGTGAAGAAAGCTTCTAGGAGCTGAAGAAGAGGTTAGTAACAGCTCCAATATTAGCATTTCCAGATGAGACGGGAAACTTTGTAATATATAACGACGATTCTTTAAAAGGTTTAGGTTGTGTACTAATGCAACACGATAAAGTCATCGCCTACGCCTCCAAACAACTAAAACCTCATGAGCAGAAGTATCCAGTTCATGATCTTGAGTTGGCAGCTATAGCTTTTGCATTAAAATTGTGGAGACATTATCTATATGGAGAAAAGTGTGACATTTACACGGATCATAAGAGCTTAAAGTATATATTCACTCAGAAGGACTTGAACATAAGACAAAGAAGATGGTTGGAACTAATTAAAGACTATGATTGTTTTATTAACTATCACCCAGGTAAGGCCAATGTGGTGGCAGATGCCTTGAGCAGAAAAGAAAGGCTGAATATGGTTCAAATTGCAGAAGAGTTAGCATGAGACTTGGAAAAGATGGAGATTGAAGTTCGATTACCAAAGAAAGATAAGGAGCAATTATATGAGATTACGTTTCAACCAGCATTGATGAGTAAGATTAAAAAGTGTCAAGAGAGAGTTATGGAACAAGAACTGGATAATCTTCCAGGAGAAGAACTTTGTACCCAGAAGGATAACCAAGGTATATTTAGATTGTGATATCCCATATTTTTTCAGAACTATTATTATTATTATTTGAATATGTTTAGGTGATTTTCTGATTAGGAAGGAATAAAATGGTGGATATTTTATTCTTGTTTGACGAGTTGGTTTTATTAAATGGTAATGTGCTAATTGCTAAATGTTATATCGATCCTTGTTAAATTCTAAAAATAGTTACTTAAATGTATTGTTTTCAAAAGCTTATTTGAAAACCGATCATTTTATTGATATCGGAAAATTGAGTTCGTTTAGTAATATTAGGGATTGAATGGATATTATGTCTGCTATGTGTTGTATATAATATTAATTGTGTGGAACTCAGTTGTAATTGAGGATTATTTGTATTATTAATTACAGAGTCGTATCGTTTTGTTTTTTTCTTTCAAAGTGATTTTATTGAATATTTAATTTCATAAATATTTAAATTATCTTAAAAATTATTTTTATGACTTTACAATTACAATAATTATTTTCGGGATTTTATAAAATTTATAAATCAACATTTCATCAATTTTTTAGCCCTGTATGATTTTCTGATTTCATTTATTTGTAAAATCCGTATTTAATTCCAAAATTCTTCAAAAATTACGAAACTCATATTTATTTAAGTTTGGAATATTCGGAGAATTTTAAAATTATTTTGGGAATTTTTGAGATTAATTTTACCCGCGCGTTGAATCATTTAATTGTTAAAAGCGGGTATAAATTGCGTTTCAAAGATTATTTTGAAATTACAAAATTTGTATTTTTATAAACTTCGGGATATTTGTAACATTTTAAGACTATTTTCGTAGTTTTCTGAATTTGTTTCAAGTGCAACTCGGTTCGTTAATTGTAAAATGCGGGTATAGCATGCAAGTCAAAAATACTTTAAAAATTATGAAATTTTCATTTTACTAGTTTTTTATTATCCCGAGAATTTTAAAATTAGTTTGGGAATTTTCTGGAATTTATTTATCCGTAAGTTTATTCGTTAAAACATAAATTGCGGGACGGAAGTGAGCCGTTAGAAGTTTATACCAATCCTAATTGTACGTGGCAATTTCTCAGTGTAGGTTGTGATACGTGTATGAATTTCATAGTACCCCTCGATTCTTGTCAGTTGTGCATCGAATAAAAGGGAAAAAAACAAACGAAAATAAAAACACACGCACACAACTTCCTCTCTCTCCTCCTTCTCTCTCTTCTCTCCTCTCTCTCTACCTTATTCCCCCACTCCGTTCCACCGCCACCCTGGTCTTCTTCCACTCTCTTTTTACCTCCAATTTCTTTCTGTCCGTATATATTTATATACACGAAATATTCAAAAATTCATATCTTATAAACTGTTTATCCAAATTTTAATTATTATATATATAAACGATCAGCGCTTCGATACCTACGCATAAGTGTATATATTGCGAGGTTTTGAGGAGAAAAATTGCAAAGCATATTTTCGATTTTAATTTATTATCGGGGCATAGAATAGGAATTTGAAGGTGTTGATTACTCCACATGGCATCTCAGCGTGTGTATGTTTACGGCTATGAATTTCGGATTTTTCTGGAGATATTTTCCGGACATCAGATATTGTCTTCGGGGTGATCAAAATTTATTTTGGGTAACGATTTCGAAATTCCGCCTTCGTACTTGTGTATATTATAGCATGTTAGTGTTTATATATTTATTTCATAAATTTCAGAAGTTGTTGTAAAAGTCATTTTTGGCCATATTTTTCATTTCTGGCGTATTTATACGTGCAAATATAAATTATTATGTGTTTTAAATTTATTGATTTTATTACAGTACAGTTGGATTGTGTTGTTTGGGATTGATTTTGAGGGGTATGACCCCGGGAAAAGTCCGTTTTACAAACACATTATTTCGAAAGTTTTTCTAAAATATTTATTTCAATTTCAAATTATTATCTTTTATTATTTTTGAAAATCATAATTTGATTCAATTATTTATAATTTGTTTTGGTTAATTATTTATTTATTTAATTAATTGATTAATTTATTTGATCAATTAATTTTATTTATAAATAGTTGAATGAAGTGTAATTATTTATAATTGAGCCAAATAATATTCTAAAAATTATTTTGGGATTTTAAAAATTATATACAGGTATTGAATATTCAATTAATATTATTATTAATTGAATTATTCTTATTTTATTCATAATAAATAGACCGTTCGTCCGTTTAATACGAAACGAAAGCGTACCGACTCAGAAAAATATTCCGCTTTCATTAAAAATACTTTTGAGACCCAAATTCTTTTGTTTCGAAAGGTCGCTTGTTTTCCGAATCATTCTTAGTCAATTTTTGATCGATAAATCATATTTTGACCCGATTTCAATTTTGAATACACCAAGTCGAATGTTTTGACGAACCAAGTCATATGTGATATGAATTATGTGATACATGGATTATGTGCTTACGTGTTATATGAATTACATGCGTACGTGGGTCAATGGTCTTGTGTTTGACTGTATTCTTTATGTTTGGGCTATCGTATGGGTAGACAATAGGATTTTGACGCGCAGTTCGTCGAGTAATTATTGTTTAGACAATTAAAGTGTCATCTTTTAATTATAGATGCGGATCGCTCGAGTTGATCAAGACAAGGTGTTGGATAAAGAATGAGATGTAATGGTATTGGATATCTAGCTTCTAGCAATCGCAGGAGCAGCATATCAATGAAGTGTTGAAAAGAAGGACAGTGATGTTTTGAGACAAAATGTCAGAATAGATGCGTCTTTGCGAGTGTGACTAACTGCTAAAAACCAAAGGCAAGTATCCCTATCATCACTTATTGTTCAAGTGATATTTATTTTAAATCTTTTGATGCAAGTATTGCTTTCCTTATTCTCAGTTTAGAATCGATAAATGTTTTACATATCGTTGAATTAAATAATTCTGTTTATGCAAGTATTCTTCCGTTATTTTATATTCAGAGTAGCTAAGTGATTTTACTTATCCAATTATCGGATTTACAAATGTTTTGGATTTTGAGAAAAGTGATTTGGTTGCGAATATTCCTACCCAAGAATTGGGGGAATAAAATTATTTCGGGTGTTGGTTATTATGACCCCATTTCAATAAAAGGTTTTAAGACTGGATCATAATTGCGTAAATGACCGGGACGGACGGTCCAGCGGAGGGCTATTTCTAAGTGCCATATGGAATATTATGACACAATATTTGCCATAAGCAGGTATATTGCCTTTTGTTTGAGTACTCGTATTTTTGGGGTCACGTTTCTACGAATCATGACCTTGTGCTATCACACGGGCTGATCAGCATGTGATAGTACGTCCGTCGGAGAATGATCCTAATCTAAATTATCATATCGTTTTTGATATTCATAGAATAAATGATTTATCAACTGTTTCTATTTTGGAATAATGGTGAAATGCAGCTTTGATTCAGATTCTGATTTATGTTGATACTTACGTTGTTTTTTAATATCAAAGGTGGTATTAGTATAGATGATTGATGTTGACTTCAGTATGGGTGTTGTGAGCATAAAAGTTCGTATTGATATCTAATTTGATATGACAGCAAAATAAGTATTAATTTGAAGAGTTCGATTTTGAGTAAAGTTTATGATTCAATCCATAATCATTGTTTCTTGTTATTATTGTTTACAATATTTCCGTAAACACTGTTTTACGAGTTTGATTCTCGTCAAGATTCGACGTATTGCTGAAGTATTTTTCTCAAAAATATTAAAATGGTTTTGAATAGAATTAAGGAATCAATTCTGGGGTTCCTCGACTAAAATTTTATGATTCAGCAATTATGATTTTAAATGTTCTGCTCTAATGCAGATGCCGGTTTTATATCAAAACGAACCTATATTCGCTATAATGATCTTGCTGAGCATTTCTTTCGCTCATACTTGTCTGTTTTCAAATTTAACCTCCAGTGAGGATTAGCTTGCACTGTTTAACTGCGTAATTCAAGAAAGCAAAGAAGAAACTCTTGGAAGGTGGTTGGTCCAGGGTTTGCGATCTAGTGTAAGTTTTATTGTATAAAGTTGTTTATATTAGATTATATTATAGTTGTGTATTTTATTTGGGCCTAGTATACTTCATTTCGAAGTTATACTAGTGGGTTTAGTTTTGAGTTGGAATTTGTTAAAAAGAGTTTTAAAAGAAAGTGAAAATTTATTGGTGGAATTTAGATTTCTTGTTTCTAGAACTGTAATCTTAAAAGATCTTGGATTAGTTTGGGGTCATAAATGATAAATATCTTCCGCTGGCATTTGTTTATTAATTAAACAGGTTAATTTGGATTAAAGTTTTATAGTGACGACCAAATCCCCTGACCCCGGATTTGGGGGCGTTACAGGTTGGTATCAGAGCTGAGGTTATAGTAAACTAGAAACGAGAGTGTGTAGGAGTGTGTATAGCTATGTGAGGACGCTTGAGCTCATATCGAGTTCCTGTTGGACTATTGGATATAGTACCAACAATTAAGTTAAGATAAGGCGTATTCGTTTGAGATGATTTTGCTGAGCTGAATGGAACTCCGGGAAGCTGCAAACTTCTATTGTGGAATCTTCCGAGGCTACTACGTTTCGAAGATGATGAATATTATCGATATCCTTGGAATATGAAGAAGTGTCAAGAATCGGATGGCGACTCACCAGAAGAGTTCAAATAGAAGATAAGTATTAAGACTTTGGCAATACCTTCTCTTTTTATAATTTCTTTTGACCTCTCTCAAAAGAGGTATCTATTAGAGGATATATTCCCTAACACTCTATTAGTCATTTTATGCCAGAATTTTTGTTCTCTGGACTTCATTTCCTTCAGAAATATCAGCTTTGAAATCTTTCTAGTTTTATTCATTTAATTTTGGATTCTTTTGATATTCTTTTATTCTGACTAAGATAAACAACCCTAACTATAGGGGACACAAGGTATACCTGTCTGTGTGATAGGAGTTGAATGGGATGCCATCACTTGTGTGTGTTGTAAATACATGAAGGTTAACAACCTTTAGTAGTGTCTTGATTTTGGCACGCAACACCAAGTTCGTTTGATTATATTGATCTCTGAGTTATTCTTTTATTTCAACAATATATATTTTCACAAATTCAGATTTTATCTCTTTTCTTTTGAAATTCCATGATTTTATTATTTCAAATATTTGAAGGTATGCCAATTAAGTTAAGCTGAGTTATCCTGGTCAAGTCAAAGCAGGGTTATGTGATGGGATTACCAAGAGCAACAATGGACTGTGATGCGGTTATAATATCAGTGGTGTATACCAAAGTCAATATGTTTCTTTACTTCTCTCTCTATCTATCTCTCTCTTTCTTTTCTTTCTCTCTATCTTTCTCTCTATCTTTCTCTTTATTCTTCTTTCTCGCAATCAGTAAAAGTGATTCTATTGAGGAATTGGTCAAAGGATGGGGACGGAACAATGGTGCAGAGTGAAGCTTCCGTGATAACTATGGGGTATAAGGAATTGCAGTGTTATTGGAAATTTTACGAAAAGTTGCATATGCAAGAATGGGAAGTTGGTTAGAAGACCCTCAGTGCTTTCTTCTGCTGATTCCGAGGACGGAATCCTTATAAGGGGGGTAGATTGTGATATCCCATATTTTTTCAGAACTATTATTATTATTATTTGAATATGTTTAGGTGATTTTTCGATTAGGAAGGAATAAAATGGTGGATATTTTATTCTTGTTTGACGAGTTGATTTTATTAAATGGTAATGTGCTAATTGCTAAATGTTATATCGGTCCTTGTTAAATTCTAAAAATAGTTACTTAAATGTATTATTTTTAAAAGCTTATTTGAAAACCGATCATTTTATTGATATCGGTAAATTGAGTTCGTTTAGTAATATTAGGGATTGGATGGATATTATGTCTGCTATGTGTTGTATATAATATTAATTGTGTGGGACTCAGTTGTGATTGACGATTATTTGTATTATTAATTACAGAGTCGTATCGTTTTGTTTTTGTCTTTAAAGTGATTTTATTGAACATTTAATTTCATAAATATTTAAATTATCTTTAAAATTATTTTTTATGACTTTACAATTACAATAATTATTTTCGGGATTTTATAAAATTTATAAATCAATATTTCATCAATTTTTTAGCCCTGTATGATTTTCTGATTTCATTTATTTGTAAAATCCGTATTTAATTCCAAAATTCTTCAAAAATTACGAAACTCATATTTGTTTAAGTTTGGAATATTCGGAGAATTTTAAAATTATTTTGGGAATTTTTGAGATTAATTTTACCCGCGCGTTGAATCATTTAATTGTTAAAAGCGGGTATAAATTGCATTTCAAAGATTATTTTAAAATTACAAAATTTGTGTTTTTATAAACTTCGGGATATTTGTAACATTTTAAGACTATTTTCGTGATTTTCTGAATTTGTTTCAAGTGCAACTCGGTTCGTTAATTGTAAAATGCGGGTATAGCACGCAAGTCAAAAATACTTTAAAAATTATGAAATTTTTGTTTTACTAGTTTTTTATTATTCCGAGAATTTTAAAATTAGTTTGGGAATTTTCTGAATTTTATTTATCCGTAAGTTTATTCGTTAAAACGCAAATTGCGGGACGGAAGTGAGCCGTCAGAAGTTTATACCAATCCTATTTCTACGTGGCAATTTCTCAGTGTAGGTTGTGATACTTGTATGAATTTCATAGTACCCCTCGATTCTTGTCAGTTGTGCATCGAATGAAAGGGAAAAAACAAACGAAAATAAAAACACACGCACACAACTTCCTCTCTCTCCTCCCTCTCTCTCTTCTCTCCTCTCTCTCTACCTTATTCCCCCACTCCGTTCCACCGCCACCCTGGTCTTCTTCCACTCTCTTTTTACCTCCAATTTCTTTCTGTCCGTATATATTTATATACACAAAATATTCAAAAATTCATATCTTATAAACTGTTTATCAAAATTTCAATTATTATATATATAAACGATCAGCGCTTCGATACCTACGCATAGGTATATATATTACGAGATTTTGAGAAGAAAAATTGCGGAGCATATTTTCGATTTTAATTTATTATCGGGGCATAGAATAGGAATTTGAAGGTGTTGATTACTCCACATGGCATCTCAGCATGTGTATGTTTACGACTATGAATTTCAGATTTTTCTGGAGATATTTTCCGGACATCAGATATTGTCTTCGGGGTGATCAGAATTTATTTAGGGCAACGATTTCGAAATTCTGATTTCGTACTTGTGTATATTATAGCATGTTAGTGTTTATATATTTATTTCATAAATTTCAGAAGTTCTTGTAGAAGTCATTTTTGGCCATATTTTCGTTTCTAGCGTATTTATACGTGCAAATATAAATTATTATGTATTTTAAATTTATTGATTTTATTACAGTGAGTTGGATTGTGTTGTTTGGGATTGATTTTGAGGGGTATGACCCCGGGAAAAGTCCATTTTACAAACACGTTATTTCGAAAGTTTTTCTAAAATATTTATTTTAATTTCAAATTATTATCTTTTATTATTTTTGAAAATCATAATTTGATTCAATTATTTATAATTTGTTTTGGTTAATTATTTATTCATTTAATTAATTGATTAATTTATTTGATCAATTAATTTTATTTATAAATAGTTGAATGAAGTGTAATTATTTATAATTGAGTCAAATAATATTCAAAAAATTATTTTGGAATTTTAAAAATTATATAAAGGTATTGAATATTCAATTAATATTATTATTAATTGAATTATTCTTATTTTATTCATAATAAATAGACTGTTCGTCCGTTTAATACGAAATGAACACGTACAGACTAAGAAAAATATTCCGCTTTCATTAAAAATACTTTCGAGACCCAAATTCTTTTGTTTCGAAAGGTCGCTTATTTTCCACATCATTCTTAGTCAATTTTTGATCGATAAATTATATTTTGACCCGATTTCAATTTTGAATACACCGAGTCGAATGTTTTGACGAACCAAGTCATATGTGATATGAATTACGTGATACATGGATTATGTGCTTACTGTTATAAGAATTACATCCGTACGTGGGTCAATGGTCTTGTGTTTGACTGTATTCTTTATGTGTGGGTTATCGTATATGTAGACGATAGGATTTTGACGCGCAGTTCGTCGAGTAATTATCGTTTAGATGATTAAAGTGTCATCTTTTAATTATAGATGCGGATCGCTCGAGTTGATCAAGACAAGGTGTTGGATAAATAATGAGATGTAATGGTATTGGATATCTAGCTTCTAGCAATCGCAAGAACAGCATATCAATGAAGTGTTGAAAAGAAGGACAGTGATGTTTTGAGACAGAATATCAGAATAGATGCGTCTTTGCGAGTGTGACTAACTGCTAAAAACCAAAGGCAAGTATCCCTATCATCACTTATTGTTCAAGTGATATTTATTTTAAATCTTTTGATGCAAGTATTGCTTTCCTTATTCTCAGTTTAGAATCGATAAATGTTTTACATATCGTTGAATTAAATAATTCTGTTTATGCAAGTATTCTTCCGTTATTCTATATTCAGAGTAGCTAAGTGATTTTACTTATCCAATTATCGGATTTACAAATGTTTTGGATTTTGAGAAAAGTGATTTGGTTGCGAATATTCCTACCCAAGAATTGGGGGAATAAAATTATTTCGGGTGTTGGTTATTATGACCCCATTTCAATAAAAGGTTTTAAGACTGGATCATAATTGCGTAAGTGACCGGGACGGACGGTCCAGCGGAGGGCTATTTCTAAGTGCCATATGGAATATTATGACACAATATTTGCCACAAGCAGGTATATTGCCTTTTGTTTGAGTACTCGTATTTTTGGGGTCACGTTTCTACGAATCATGACCTTGTGCTATTACACGGGCTGATCAGCATGTGATAGTACGTCCGTCGGAGAATGATCCTAATCTAAATTATCATATCGTCAAGATTCAAAGTGTTGCTGAAGCATTTCTCTCAAAAATATTAAATTGGTTTTGAATACAATTAAGGAATCAATTCCGGGGTTCCTCGACTAAAATTTTATGATTCAGCAATTATGATTTTAAATGTTCTGCTCTAACGCAGATGCCGGTTTTATATCAAAACGAACCTATATTCGCTATAATGATCTTGCTGAGCATTTCTTTCGCTCATACTTGTCTGTTTTCAAAGTTAACCTCCAATGAGGATTAGCTTGCGCTGTTTAACTGCGTAATTCAAGAAAGCAAAGAATAAACGCTTGGAAGGTGGTTGGTCTAGGGTTTGCGATCTAGTGTAAGTTTTATTGTATAAAGTTATTTATATTAGATTATATTATAGTCGTGTATTTTATTTGGGCTTAGTATACTTCATTTCGAAGTTATACTAGTGGGTTTAGTTTTGAGTTGGAATTTATTAAAAAGAGTTTTAAAAGAAAGTGAAAAATTATTGGTGGAATTTAGATTTCTTGTTTCTAGAACTGTAATCTTAAAAGATCTTGGATTAGTTTAGGGTCATAAATGATAAATATCTTCCGCTGGCATTTGTTTATTAATTAAACAGGTTAATTTGGATTGAAATTTTATAGTGACGACCAAATCCCCTGACCCCGGATTTGGGGGCATTACATAGATTTTCTTCCAGAATCCGGATTCCCAATGTAACATAATTAAAGAATGAAGTTTTACACGAAGCACACAAATCTCGATTTTCTATCCCCCCTGGGAGCAATAAAATGTATCAAGACTTAAAGAAGAACTTTTGGTGGCCAGGAATGAAGAAGGAAAATGCAAATTGGGTTAGCAATGTCACGTGTGCTAGACTGTAAAAGCAGAATACCAAAGGCCAAGTGGATTATTTCAACCCCTAAAGATTCCCCAATGAAAATGGGAAGAAATTACAATGGATTTTGTAGTGGGATTGCCAAGGACTAGAGCAAATCACGACGCTATTTGGGTAATCATCGATAGATTAACAAAATCAGCACATTTCCTCCCAATCAACGAAAGATATTCTTTGGAATAGTTAGGTAAGTTATATTTGAATGAAATAGTGACCAAGCATGGAGTCCCTGTTTCTATTGTGTCAGATCGAGACCCAAGATTTAATTCAAGGTTTTGGACTAAGTTTCAAGAATGTCTAGGAACCAAGATGAATATGAGTACTGCCTATCATCCTCAGATAGACGGTCAGAGTGAGAGAACCATCCAGAAAATAGAAAATATGTTAAGAGTTTGTGCTTTAGATTTTAAGGGAAACTGGGATGAACACTTACCTTTAATTGAATTCTCATACAATAATAGTTATCATGCCAGCATTGAAATGCAACCTTATGAAGCCTTGTATGGATGAAAGTGCAGGTCCCCGTTTTATTGGGATGAAGTAGGAGAAAAGAAAGTGTTGGCTCCTGAGCTAGTTCAAAAAACCAAGGATACAATGACATTGATTCGAAAACGGCTAGAAGCAAACCAGTATAGACAGAGAAAGAACGCTGATTTACATCGAAAGGATATGAACTTCGAAGTAGGATCGTTGGTATTATTGAAAGTGTTGTTAGTGTATACTGAAAATATTTATTTGAAGTATGTACATTTATTTCTGGCCAATTTATTTGAGAATCATTTGAATGTTTACATGTTGTCTAATATTATATATTGTGAACAATCTAGTATCAAATGGGATACAGAATATTAGATTGTTAAATACGGTTATATAATATAATAAGGTTCACAGCACAGGTGGTGTTGGACAATCCACCGGTATGGCTGTAGTATTATTTAGATTAGTTTATATTGACTAATAAATAATACTAGTATACTTTGTGTGTATTGAACAGGATCAAATTTAGAATTGTTCCCTTAATACTGATTAAGAAGGAGAACTAAGATTCTATGTTATTATTAATGCTTAGGTTCTTAATCCGGAAATATTAATTGACACGTGTATATTATTTACATGCTTTGATTTATATATGAAATAATTCTTTTGAATTATATCATTATATTTTGGGTGATGGAATTATATACATGGTGGATATTATTTATTGAAGGAATCCATGTCCTGATAATATTCGGGTTAATGATGTCCCCTTGAAAGCTCAAAAAGATTTAATTATGTGAAACCCTGCAGGTGGAATTTATTCTGGCATAATTAAATAAAGGTTGAGTGGATGATCAAGGATAAAATATATTAATTAAATAAATTATCAGTAATTTATTTAATTAATGGACATATAATATTTTAAACATGGGGAATTTAATAAGCAAATAATATTGGAACCGAATTAATTAAATTACGGTATTAGGAAAGGTAGTGCAAATATTAATTCTTTAGTGGATTGAATTAATATTTAATTACATTGGGCTAGGTTCAAGATGTAATTAGAAGGCCCAACCTAATTATCCATGGTCCCTATTGTAGCCTATATATATTCTTATTCTCTTCTTGCTTGGAATTGTGTGAAAACATATTGTAGCCACCAAGGAGCAAGAAGAGAGGATAACTTGAGAAGACGGAGGCCACACTTCGCTCAAGGGAATTTGGGAATACAATAGAAGAGCGTGGAATCAACCATTAACAAGGTAATCCTCTTTTCGTAATCTTTATCGTAAAACGTAGTAACACCCTAAGTCCGTGGTTCCCAACAATTGGTATCAAGAGCCTGGTAATGGGTTCTACGTTTTATGATATAATGTCCATGTCGTAATTATATATGCGTGTATATAATGTTTTGCTTGTATTGGTTTTGATGCAGGTTGTTAATCCACTATTATGGCCATGTATATTTTAATTATGTGTTTGGATCCCACGTGGTTTAATCATGGTTAATTTTTGTTTTGGTTTCCACGTGGTTTAATCGTGGTTGTAATTTACACGAGGGTTGATCGTGTTAGAATAGATTTTACAAAATTAGTTTTGTATTAGATCTATTTTTTTTGTAATTGTTCCAGGTATTTTGTAATAGTTATGTGCGATCAGAAATCAATTCCGGTAGTTTTTTGTTCCGCTGTGCGATTACAAAGGGCTGCTGTTGATGTTTGGATCGAACAAAATCAAAACAAAACTCACAGAAAAGCAACAGGCGCGCGCGCTGCGGCCGCTGCGGCAGCTGGGACTGCTGGGGCTGCTAGGGCTGCTGTGGCAGCTGGGACTGCTGGGGCTGCGGGGGCTGCTGGGGCTGCTGGGGCTGCTGGGGCTGCTGGGGCTGCTAGGGGCGTCGGGGCGCGCTTGGGGCAGATTTTTTTTGAGAGCTGGATTTTTTTTCAAGGGCCATAATAGTGGAAAATTTATTTTAATTTTTTCCATTAAATTTTAATTATTGCTTTAATTTATTGATTATGTGTGTCGTTAATTATATGTGTAATTCTTTTAAAATTGCATGTTTAACTTAATTAGAAAGACATGGACATAAAATTTATTTATTGCTTTAATTAAATGTTATATGTTGCTAAAATTATGTGTGTATTTTGAATGCATGATTAGACATAATTATAACAACATAGGGCCCCATTTAATTTTAAAATTCCTCAATTTTAATAAAAAAAATTCTAAGTGGGAGAGGGAATTAATATGAAATTAAATCCCATGGTCTCCATTATTGGTTGTAGGTAATTTAACATAAAGACGAATATAAATTATATATACGTCACCCATCGTGGCATGTAATTTGTGGTGTCTAGAATGTTATAGAAATTAATAGAACAAACTTCTTAAATTAATAAATTTTGAAAGGAATAAATACGGATTTTCTTTATTTCTGATTTGGGGCGATTTTGTCAAAAACGGTTTCATCGAACTTGTAAGGCTGTGGGTTTTAAGCGAGACCGATGTGACTCCTCCACTACCTGGAAATCAAACCATTGATGAATATTGAATTGAAGTATTCTATTCAAGGCAAAATTACGAATATTGGAAGGTATACACGCCACCCATCGTGGCGTACCAAGTTCCATAGATTTCGAATAATTTAAGATTTGATGATGGTATACACTTAGCTATGAAAAATAATATAGTCCACCCCAACGTGGCATATTGTTTAGTAATAGGACCGAAGTAACATTTAAACAAAATTAGGTGGTATACATGTCACACATCGTGGCGTACCAGAAGCTTATGGTGTTTAGATGTTAGTGCATTAAATTTTAATAATTTAGATCTTAATAATTAATGCACCCTTATTTATGTGATGTTTTTATGCATGATTCTCAGGATAAAATGGGCTTTAATCCACTATTCACCATACTTAAGGATAACAAACTTACCGGACCTAACTATATTGAATGGAAACGAAATTTGGACATTATGTTGACTGCTGATGAGTACAAGTTTTGCACTTATGAACCCAAGCCTGAACAGCCTGCTGCTGATGCTCCTGAAGATGAGAAAGAGTATTATAAACGGTGGATTAAGGTTAATGAGATGTCGCGATGTTACATTCTGGCAGCAATTTCGGGTGTTTTGCAGCATCAGCATCAGTCTATGGCCACTGCTTCGGATATGCTCTTTAATCTCAAGGAAATTTTTGGAGATCAGAATAGGGCTGCTAGGCAAGTAGCCATGAAGGCTTTAATGAACACTCAGATGGCTGAAGGCACACCTGTAAGGGATCATGTTCTCAAGATGATGTCGCATCTGAATGAGATAGAGATCCTTGGTGCTGAACTTGACAGGGAAACCCAGATTGACATTATCCTTATGAGCTTGTCCAAGAGTTTTGAGCAGTTCCGCTTGAATTACAACATGAACAAGAGGCAGTATAGTCTCGCGGAACTGCTGATAGAACTTCAGGCAGCTGAAGGATTATTTCGGCAGAGTGTTTAGTGAATGTGGCTGAGAAAGGTTCTTCCTCTAAGCCGAAAGGTATTAAGAAGAAGAAAAAGGCTTAGACACAGAAAGCTGTGAAGGCAGTGGGAGTTCAGGGTGGTGTGAAAAAGCCTAAGGGAAAGTGCTTCAGATGCAAATAGTTAGGTCACTGGAAACAGGATTGTCCTCTTCCTAAGAAGACAAACAATACTGGTATGTCTCTTTCTCTAGTTACAGAAACATTTATAGCGGCTATATCTACGAGCACTTGGTGTGTAGATACATGAGCCACTGATCATGTTTGTAATTCTATGCAGGGGTTCCAACTATCCAGAATGCTTAGAGATGGTGAGATATACGTGTTCATGGGAGATGCTACAAAAGTAGCAGTAGTTGCAGTAGGAGTTATTCATTTATCTTTTGGTTCTGATAGGATTTTGGTTTTGAACAATTGTCTTTATGTACCTTCTTTTAGAAGGAATTTAATTTCGGTTTCTAAACTTGCTTTGGATGGTTATAATGTTTGTTTGGATCGTAATGTTTCTATTATGATGAATAAACGAATTATATGTTCTGGTACATTACAAGACAATTTGTATATAATTAATCCTAGTGAACCTGCACTGCAACTGCAATTTAGGGAATTGAACAACACATCTTCTAACTCTACTAAAAGAAAGAAACCTTCTAGTTTGAACCAAACATATCTTTGGCACTTGAGATTAGGTCATATTAACTTGAGGAGGATTCAAAGACTGGTAGTAGATGGGCCTTTAAGCTCATTGGCAGTGGAGCCATTTCCAGTTTGTGAATCCTGCTTGGAAGGTAAAATGACTAATAGGCCTTTCAAGGCAAAAGGGAATAGAGCCAAACAACTGTTAGAATTGGTTCACTCTGATATTATGTGGACCCATGAATATCCAAGCAAGAGGTGGTTATGAATATTTCGTCACTTTCATTGATGATTATTCTAGATATGGGTACGTTTATTTGTTGCACCGTAAGTCTGAGTGCTTTGATAAGTTCAAAGAGTACAAAGCTAAAATGGAGAAGTGACTTAATAAAAGTATCAAGTCACTACGATCAGATCGTGGTGGCAAATACTTGCTTGGAGAATTTAGGGAATATTTATCAGAAAATGGGATAGAATCCCAGTTAACTATACCAGGCACACCCCAGCAGAACGGTGTAGCAGAGAGAAGGAACCAGACTCTTTTAGAGAGTGTTAGATCGATGATGAGTTATTCGGATTTACCCAAGTCATTTTGGGGACATGCCTTAGAGACAACAGCTTATCTTCTGAACTTAGTACCTTCTAAGTCGGTTCCTAAAACCCCCTTAGAATTGTGGACCGGGGATAAACCGAGTCTAAGACATATTCGAATATGGGGTTGTCCAACACATGTGCTGAACAAGAACGCGACTAAGTTAGAATCTCGTAGAGAAGTAAGGTTGTTTGTAGGCTACCCCATGGGAACGAAAGGATATTTATTTTATAGTCCGAAGAATCGGGATGTCATTGTTAGCACCAATGCAAGATTCTTAGAGGAGGAATATATAATGAATCACAAACCCATGAGTAGTGTCGTTTTAGAGGAACTAGTGGGAGGGACAAATAATACCCATGAAGTTGTAGTACAAGTAGAACAACCACAACATAATGTACAACATGTCACTAATACCGCACCAGTGCCTCGTCGTAGTGGGAGGGTTGTTCAAAAGCCTGATAGATTCATGCTTTTGGGTGAGTCTTCAGACTTGGTCTCTGGTGAACATGATGATGATCCCCGTACATACGAAGAGGCAGCACAAGACAAAGATGCAGATCTTTGGCAAAAGGCGGTGGAATCTGAGATAGAATCAATGTATTCTAATCAGGTCTGGGAGCTCGTGGAACTACCCAAAGGTATAAAACCTATTGGATGTAAGTGGATCTACAAGAAAAAGAGGGGATTAGATAAAAAGGTGAAAGCCTGGAAAGCAAGACTTGTTGCGAAAGGGTATACTCAGAAAGAAGGTATCGATTATGAGGAAACCTTTTCACCGGTAGTCATGCTTAAGTCAATCCGTATTCTTTTATCTATAGCAGCTCATCTCGATTATGAGATTTGGCAAATGAATGTCAAGACAGCTTTTCTTAATGGAAGTCTTGAAGAAACCATCTATATGCAGCAACCAAAAGGATTCATTAAGGAAGGCCAAGAGCATCTGGTATGTAAGCTTAAGAGGTCTATTTATGGACTTAAAAAGCTTCTAGAGACTGGAATATTCGTTTTGATCAGGCAGTCCAGTCATATGGATTTGATCAAAGTCCAAGTGAATCGTGCGTGTATAAGAGAAGTGAAGGTAATGCAGTGGTTTTTCTAGTACTATATGTAGATGATATTTTACTCATTGGAAACAATATTGAGATGTTGTCATCAGTAAAGGCATGGTTGTTCAAACAATTTGACATGAAGGACTTAGGTGAAGCGGCATACATCCTTGGGATCAAAGTTATAAGGGATCGCAAGAAAAGGATGTTGGCTTTATCTCAAGAGCCCTACATTGATGAAGTATTAGCTTGTTTTAACATGCAGAACTCCAAGAAAGGTTTTCTACCTTTTAAGCATGGAGTTGCTCTATCTAAGAAGCAGTGTCCTTCGACACCTAAGGATATAGAGAGCATGAAAGCAGTTCCTTATGCTTCAGCATGTGGAAGCTTAATGTATGATATGTTATGTACGAGGCCTGACATCTGCTTTGATGTAGGCATGGTTAGTAGATATCAGTCGAACCCAGGTCAGGAACATTAGAGTGCAGTAAAAACTATACTCAAGTACCTGAGAAGGACTAAGGAGTATATGTTAACTTACAAGGCCTCAGATCTATTTCCTTTAGGATATACTGATTCAGATTTCCAATCAGATAGGGATAAGAGGAAATCAACCTCGGGATATGTTTTTACTTTGGGAGGTGGAGCCGTTATATGGAGGAGTGTAAAGCAGAAATGCATTGCAGACTCCACCATGGAGGCCGAGTACGTGGCGGCCTCTGAGGCTGCCAAGGAAGCTGTATGGTTCAGGAACTTCCTTTTGGACTTAGATGTGGTACCTAATTTGCTTAGGAGCTTGACGGTGTATTGTGATAACACTGGTGCTGTGGCAAATTCAAAGGAACCGCGAGACCACAAAGCAGTTAAACATATTGAACGTAAGTATCATCTCATACGAGGAATCGTAAAGCGAGGGGATATAGTTGTGGCTCACATATCATCAGAAGACAACCGAGCAGATCCTTTCACAAAGAGCTTGCCAACCAAGGTTTTTTACAAGCATGTGGAAGCGATAGGAGTCAGATGGATGGACACATAGATTTTTATGTAATAGTGGATTAAATAAATACTGATGTACACATAGAATATTTTAAGTATAAGTGGGAGATTGTTAGTGTATACTGAAAATATTTGTTTGAAGTATGTACATTTATTTCTGGCCAGTTTATTTGAGAGTCATTTGAATGTTTACATGTTGTCTAATATTATATATTATGAACAATCTAGTATCAAATGGGATACAGAATAATAGATTGTTAAATACGGTTATATAATATAATAAGGTTCACAGCACAGGTGGTGTTGGACAATCCACTGGTATGGCTATAGTATTATTTAGATTAGTTTATATTGACTAATAAATATTACTAGTATACTTTGTGTGTATTGAACAAGATCAAATTTAGAATTGTTCCCTTAATACTGATTAAGAAGGAGAACTAAGATTCTATGTTATTATTAATGCTTAGGTTCTTAATCCGGAAATAGTAATTGACACGTGTATATTATTTACATGCTTTGATTTATATATGAAATAATTCTTTTGAATTATATCATTATATTTTGGGTGATGGAATTATATACATGGTGGATATTATTTATTGAAGGAATCCATGTCCTGATAATATTCGGGTTAATGATGTCCCCTTGAAAGCTCAAAAAGATTTAATTATGTGAAACCCTGCAGGTGGAATTTATTCTGGCATAATTAAATAAAGGTTGAGTGGATGATCAAGGATAAAAGATATTAATTAAATAAATTATCAGTAATTTATTTAATTAATGGACATATGATATTTTAAACATGGGGAATTTAATAAGCAAATAATATTGGAACCGAATTAATTAAATTACGGTATTAGGAAAGGTAGTGCAAATATAAATTTTTTAGTGGATTGAATTAATATTTAATTACATTGGGCTAGGCTCAAGATGTAATTAGAAGGCCCAACATAATTATCCATGGTCCCTATTGTAGCCTATATATATTCTTATTCTCTTCTTGCTTGGAATTGTGTGAAAACATATTGTAGCCACCAAGGAGCAAGAAGAGAGGATAACTTGAGAAGACGGAGGCCACACTTCACTCAAGGGAATTTGGGAATACAATAGAAGAGCGTGGAATCAACCATTAACAAGGTAATCCTCTTTTCGTAATCTTTATCGTAAAACGTAGTAACATCTTAAGTCCGTGGTTCCCAATAAGTGTCACCTTGGAAAGGATTGATTTGATTTGGCCAGAAAGGTAAGCTCAGCCCAAGGTACATAGGACCATTTGAAGTTTTGAAAAAGATAGGAAAAGTCACTTACGAGATAGCGTTGCCACAATAGTTGTAGCATATTCACAATGTGTTCCACGTATCCATGTTGAAGTCATATATTCCTGATTCGAACTAAGTTATAGAGTATGAACCAATCGAGCTTCAACCAGATTTGTCCTATGTGGAACAACCAATCAAGATTTTAGATCACAAAGAGTGAGTCCCTAGGAATAAATCAATCCCCTTAGTAAAAGTGCTTTGGAGAAATCCTCGAGTAGAAGAGCCTACTTGGGAATTAGAGTCAGATATGCTTGATAAATATCTTCATTTGTTTAGTTAGATCAGATTCTGAGGATGGAATCTTTTTAAGGGGGAAAGGATATAACGACTCGTATATTTTGTATTATTTAAAGTATAATTGTAGAATATTTAAATAAATAAAATGTTTGTATTGGTTATGTGTGTTGTTTTATTACTATTTATGTGTGATTATTGGTGTACATGGATTATTTGTATAATTCATTATTGAGTCGTATTGTTTTGTTTTCACTTTTATAAGTGGTTTTATTGCAGATGTATTTTCATAAATATTTGGACTATCTCTAGAATTATTTATATGGTTTTATAATTTCAACAATTATTTTTTGGGATTTTATAAAATTTGGAAATCAATATTTGATTAATTATTTATCTTTAAATAATTTTATGATTGCATTTATTTGTAAATTCAATATTTAATTCCAGGATACTTAAAATAATTTTCTGATTGCATTTATTTATAAAATATTTCTAATTGCATTTATCTTTAAATGATTTCTGATTGTATTTATTTGCATTTATTTATAAAAATTATGAAATTCATAATTTATCAAGTTATGAATATTTCGAGAATTTTAAAATTATTTCGGAAAATTTTCGGATTAAATTAACCCCCACGTTTGTTCGTTAAATCGTCAAATACGGATTTAAGTTTCGTTTCAAAAATGGTTTAAAAATTATGAAATTTTTATTTTATTAACTTTTGAACATTTCGAGATTTTTGGTATTAAAATTTTTAATTTTCGATAATTTTTGGTGCGTAACTGGTTCGTTATTTTTATAAAAAATGAACTAGAATTTTTTTTAAAAGCGAGTCAGGACACGTTTAACACAAGTAGGCTAAGTAAATTGCTGAGTTTCTATTATTTTGCTACGTGGCATCAGCTGAATAAATTAAAAAAATAGAAACAACCCCCACCCCCTTTCTTCATCTGTTCCCTTCGGTCTCTCTCTCTCTATCTCGTGTCTCTCTCTCACTCTCATATCTCTCTTCTCTCCCTCTCGTTTTCCATCTCTCCCGAATCTCTCTCCCTTCTCTGTTTCTTCACCCTCTCGGTTGTTCTTCCCTGTTTTATCGCCGCTGTCGCCTTGCTTCGGTTGGTTTCCGGTCGCGTCTGTTCTGTTTGAGCTTGTTGTTATATATGTATATGTGTGTATCACTGTGTGTGTGGGTGTGTGCGTTTCAGTGTGTGTGTGTGGCGCATGGTGGCGTGTGTGTGCAGCGCGTAGGCACGTGAGTGACTGTGTTTTTGTTGATGATGTTGGCTGTGTTGTGGCTCGAATATTCGGAAATTAATTTTATTATTTTATTATTTCTGCAGGTAATTAATTGATTGATATTCGTGAAATAAAAGATTTTTATGCAGGGAATTATTTGCAATCGGTGAAATTCATATGGAAAACCGAAATTTATCGGGCACCGACGAATTTTACCGCCGTCGACGATGAGTTTCGGCGAGTCGACGGTGGACAGTGATGATTAATTCTGAGTCCTAAATTTATAAAACAAATAAAGTGGTTCGTATAATTATTTTCGGAACGTAAATAATTATTTATTTTAGAAAGTCGTTTCGAGATTTGAAATTGTAAAATTGTGATTGTTGGGAATTGGACGTCGATTATGTTTCAACGGTTAGTCCAATAAATAGAGGAGTCCCTGTCCAAATTTTCTGAAAAATTATTTTAATTACGTGAAGTGTATTATATTATATTAAATGTTTTGTTATCGTAAATGTCGATTACGTGAATATGTGTATATATATTATACGAGTCGGGATATCGAATTTGGGTTAGTTAAGTTCGAGGATATCAAGCATGTCGGTATAACTAATTAGGTTATTCTGATACTGTAGATCCCAATCAAAGTTCGCAAGGACTAAAGCCAGTCGAGCGTAATTACCCTAGGAATCCAAAGAAATCATCACAAGGCAAGTACCCCGGACCATACTTTTATTGTTCAGTATATATATGAATGAATTATTGTTTTATGTTTGAACAAGAACATACATATTTTAAGTTACGTATCCCCTGTAGTTATAACTAATTGTTTTTAAATCTGTTTTGAGGAAAAGTAATTTTGAAAGGTACCTATATCCGAATGAAAATGATTTATGAACCAATTTTATATGTGCTGTTAAATGAACGGTTTTTAAATTGAGATAGGTACAAGTAATTTGAAAATTGGATAAAAACGATCAGATATTGGGTACATAGGGGCCATAGTGGCCTATTGAGGTTGCGTAAGCGGCTAATTCGGTTACGCGCACTACATAACCGATTAGTCCAGCAGGTCAGAGACCTAGCTAGTCTCTGAGTTCCGGAACAGGTTTATGGGATGGCAATTGGAGCTGTCTGGTGTTGATAGCCTAATCCGTTGTCTTCACATATCTACTACATATCTGATTTGGCTTTGTGATTCCCATAACGAAGCAAGTAATTTATAAATATAAATAGCATGCTAAAATTGGACTCTGGTGTTTACACAACACACAATTACGTTGTTTTATTAAGAGCATGCTAATCAGTGATATCCAGTTTTATTATTGTTTGACAGAGATTTGAAATGATTTACAAGCTATTTTTTTCATATTGATTTATAGTTCTGTTCCTATAACTGTTTATATTATTGTTTTACTCTGATATTCATATGTTGGTACTGCTGAGCGATTATAGCTCACCCTTGGAACCTATTATATATATATATATATATATATATATATATATATATATATATATATATATATATATATATATATATATCGCAGATGCCTAGACGATCTATCAGACCTGGTCAGAAGGGAGTTTCAGCCCCTTCCGGTCCCGGCTCCTCTGAGGTAGTTTCTATCACACCATATGCGGTCTGAAGAGTTGCTGAATAAGTTAGTGTGTCAGACTTTTTAATAATTGATTGTGTAATAGTGAGTAGCTTAAATCATACTTGAACCTGGAGTGGATCTTGGTTTTCGAGGTTTTGTTATTGTAATAATAAAAATTTCTTGGTTTATAATTGTGGTTTGTTATATTTGGTGACGTCAGCTCCTGACCCCGGGGTTGAGGCCGTCACATGACCCTTATTCCTAATTTGTGTTAGTACTAGCTTTTCCAAATTATTGTGTTTACCCTTCTTTCTTTTATTTAGTAACTTTCACATCATGCCCTTTTTAGTCCAGCAAAATTATTAATGGATGGGCTAGTCAAGTTTCAACGGATAACAGATGAAATTTTAACGGATAACACCTATGAAGACTCAACGGATAATCAATCTAAATAGAAGTTGAAAGGGACTTGATAGTGACTTAACAGTCACAAGGTTAATTGTATATAAAAGGAATGTGGCTGCTTGGAGTCAGGATTTAGAAGAAAATGATGTATTTCCATTTCCATGCAAAACAGGGACATTCAAACATGCAGTATCTAACTGGATTACATTGGATAGAGAAATGAAAAAACATGTGATTAGACCTAGCTGATAGGTCTTATGTTTTGTCTTATCTCACATGTAAATTGGTGATATATAATCCACGAGTATCAAGTGTTTAGATAAGAAGAATAACATTCGATTTAGAACAACAGAGCAAGACAAGCTGTATTCTTAGTCTCTCAAATTCTAAGTTGTAAACACTTGTAAGCAGCTGTATGCTATTTGCATCACAGAGATTTCTTCACATTTATATATATCTCTGGTGGAAAGATCAATCCACAAAAAAAAATTAAACACATGTTTATTTACTTTGTGTTCTTGCATACTATTATTATTTATCTACACTCAAGCATATTCAAACACAGTTATATAAATTTATTAAGAAATTTTTAAAGTTTTAAAAAATAACCAAAATTTCATTCAATCCCCCTTCTATAATTATGTTGATAGATTGTCAGGGAATAACAGAACTTCTTATTCAAAATTTTGATCTTATAGGATTCCTTTTTGAAGAATGGCCTCGGGAATTTTTTATCCAAAATTTTGGTCCTGTAGGGATCTTAAAGAATGGCATCAGGACTTCTTATCCAAAACTTTGGTCATGTACCGCCAAAATAATCTCAACTATTAATCTAATAATTTTAAAAATAGACGATCAATATTATATTTTATTTGAAAAAAATACGACCTCTAAAATCAATTGAAAAATATCGTAATACAATAATAAATCGAAAATGATTACATTGTTGTAATACTATTCAAACACAAAAAATGATATAATGTCCTAATACAATCATAGATAAAATATGATTAGAAGTTCAACCAATCATAAATAAAAAGGTATTATATTATTCTAATATTGTTCAAACATTGAATTATAATACAATAATACAATGATACAACCGTAAATAGACTAAGATAAAATATTCTAATATATTTATACTATCTATAATCTATACTATATTATAATAGACAAAATATTAAAAGTTTGATAGTCGGTCGGTCGGTACTTGCAAAAATTATTAAATTACCCCTTATATGGTTGATATTAAAAATATTAATTATAATTGGTATTAAAATCTATTCAAACAAAGTCATTGTTTTTGATCGTGTATAGTATAAACATAGAGTCAAGGACGATTCTTGAGAGAAAGGCTTAGGAGTCATTCGGTTCGTCAAATTCTGAAATTAGGTATGAGTTTTAGTCATTTCAACCTTATACCTCGGGTTTGGTTCATAAAAATAGGTTTGATACCCATTCCTCAAACCTCCAAAATATAGGTTTTTCATACGAGGGGGAGGTGGGTATGTAAGACGGGTATGTGAATTAACTTTGATTCTATTATTTTAACTTCAATTTAAGCAATTAAATGTAAATGTTTAGTATTAAAATAAATCTATGAAACAAAAATATGTCAAAATAATAAAAAACTTTATATTTAATTAAATCAAAATTAATGACTTAAAATATTTTAAATTACAAATGTTCATTCTAGCACTCAACGAAATACGTGATATCAGATATGACACCTATCCCCATACCACTCTAACCCGATTCCACATCTTGAACTAAACGACCCCTTAATATTCATAGAATCCATATTAAACAAAAAAACTAAATATAGTGATAATACAAGTGTTACTCCTAATATATCGAGTAATGATGTATAGATGTACTCCTGAGCTTCAATTTTTTTTTCAATTAGCTATTAATCTATTATTCATGCGCTTGATAGGAATTTAACGTGTAATCTTTCATTTAATAATTCACCGTATTACAATAGAATGATTTAATTTGAAAAATAATAATATAATATTTAAAATATTAAAAGTTTTGTTACTCCGTTCTATTTATAATTGATATTAGAGTCAACTTTCTATACCGACTTAACTTCTATTTCCTATCGAGTTTTATATAATTTTTAAAAAATATAATACTTGAAATATTAAAAGTTTGGTTGGTCGAATCTAATCATAATTGATAGTAGGGTAAACTTTCTCTATCGACTTAAATTTTAATTCATATCAAATTTTATATTATTTTAATCAATTTTAAAGTGAAAAGTTCTTCTAAAAAATTTGATTCTAATTAATATGAGGCATATATTATTTTAACTGATGTTGAAGTCAACTTATTCTACTAATTTAATATTTATTTAAATAAATTCTAAAACAAGTTTTACCATAACATTTATTATTAGGTATAATGACATCAAATATAAAAATATTTTAAATTAAAAATATGTAATACAATACTTAACCAAACATATAATATCAAATATGATATTTCATCACCATACCACTCTACCCGTTCTAACCTAATATCACATTTTGACCAAAAGGCCCCTTAATATTTTTCAAGCTAAATCACTAATAAAAAAACGCTTCAATATCCGGTAAAGTCTCTGTTTGTAATTTGGTTGCTTTAATCCTAATTATTGATTTTTTAAAATCAAATTTATGATTAGATATTAAAATAATAGTTATTATATAAATCACTTCAAGTTCTGAATATTATCAACAATATAAATGATGCTAAATTTAAATATTTTAACTGAACCACATGGCCTATTTAACTGGGATAGGTTTATATTTTTCAGAACTCATTTAGTGATCATTTTATTAACTTATTTACTTTTAAGCCTACTTATTATAAATAGTTGTTATAATAAAATGAAAAATATATTCGATTATACTTATTTAGTCATACTTACCCGTTTAACAAGCATAATTAATATAATATTAAGTAAAAATGATATTATATCAATTATTTTAAACAACTGTGTATCGTACGGGTTTTAGATTAGTATTTATAATAGAAAAAATATTAAAATTTTGATAGCCAGTCGGTCGTTAATCGTTAAAATTACTTATAACTCTTATTTAATGATTTCAATATTTTACTTAATTACCATTATCTAATTAATTATATTTTTAAAATAAAAAGCGTTAAATTTTAATTTTAACTTACTTAATTATCCTTACTAAATTATTTTAATTTTAATTAATACATGATTTAATAATACATTATATCCTTATTATATAATATGCATAAGAGGATCTTATCCAAATATTTGGTAGTTATGGTCACTGTACGGCCAAAACAATCTCAACCGTTAGATCATAAAAGGTAACACCTAACTGTTAGATTATAAAATTAGATATGAAAATAAAATTATAAATACATTATAACTCCTAATCCTTCACAAATTCTTCTATAATCAACTGTATTCTAAAATGAATAGAATATAAGATTTAAACTAAAAAGAAGTAGACATCATATATTAAATAGAATAATAATTAGATATAAAACTAAAATTGTAAATACATTATGACTCTAATCCTTCAAAAATTCTTCTATAATTAACTGTATTCTAAATTGAATAGAATATAATATTTAAACCAAAAAGAAGTAGGCATTCTAAATTAAATTAAATAATAATAAAATATCTTATTATATCTTACAGTTTTAAATTGAATAGAACATAGGATTTAAATAAAAAAGAAGTAGAAATGATCACATTGTTTTAATACTTTTCAAACACGAGAATAAAATACAACTTCCTAATACGATTCTAGATAAAATATGATTAGATGTTCAACCAATTATAAATATAAAAAAATTGTTTTACTAATCCTCAAACACAAAAGTGGGGCAAGGTAAAGAAAATACACTCTATAATATACATGACAAAAAAGTAATTAAATTCAACATTAATATATTTCTCAATATCTGCATATTTGTTGAAATACAAAAAAATATAAAAAATTATAACAATATAAATATAAATATCAGAAATAATAATATACGTATATTAAAAAAATATAAAATAAATTTATAAAATTTTAAAAAATAAAACAAATAAATAAGCTAGTAGTAAATAATAATTACACGGGTCCTTATCTTTGAGAAACAGGTTTTATTTTTGAAAGGGTGAAAACCCATTAATTGACAACAAACGGCATCAAACTTCATCTATGAAACAACCATAAGTAAAACAAATGTTACATGCAACTGCTCAAAAACAATTTAAGAAATAGAAAATAGGGGGCCCATTATGTTAAAACGAAAAGTTCCGACTTAATCAATATTGAACTTAATATATTAAAGGTCCACCTATATATATTATCTATTCATTTATCTATACTCATCTATATCGTAAATAGAAGAAACATTAAAATTTTCAATAAAATATCTATTTTTGATACATGCTAGATTTACTTACCCTTAATAATCATAATAGATTAATATAAAATTATTAAAATTATTAGTCAAATAGGATATATGTACTATCTTATAATAAACGAAATACGAAACTTTAAAAATTTGATTGATACGGTACTTCTTTATATTACTTTATTATCATCAATTTGTTATTTAACTTTATTAAAATTATTTCATTAATATTAAATATTAGAAAGCCTCTTCCCTTTAGCTCATGCAACTTTTTTTTTAATATAATAGATTAATATAAATTTATAAAAATTATTAGTCAAATAGGATGTCTATACTGAGTCAAGTTCTATGGAGACCACTACTTTATCGGAGACCTCGGAGACCACCAATATTCTACAATCAAAACACTATAAAATACATTAATTTGTGAAGTATATTCAACAGATATCACCAATTCATTAAAATTGTTGAAAATCCTTTAAATTTAATAAGTAGAATGTGTATGTTCTGCAAGTTGAACAAATGTTCAGCAAACTAGACATGCTTCGTAAAATAAAACATTTTGTAATATTCTACATGCAGTACATATATTCAAGATTTTGAATAAAATAATGATTTTTGCAAAACATGATTCACAAAATAATAAGTTTTGTAATATTTTTAAGCAAGATTTTACGTGCAGAACATAAGTGGTCTCCAAGTCTCCAACAAAAACGTGGTCTCCATAGAACTTAACTCTACTATCTTATAATAGACGAAATACGAAATATTAAAAATTTGATTGATACAGTACTTTGTTAAATTACTTTATGTTATTTAACTTTATTATAAATAATTCACTAATATTATATATCGGAAAGCCTCTTTCCTTTTAACTCATGCAACCTTTTTGATACACTCAATGCCTACCCCTCATGTAAGCCGTCATTCGCATCAATCGAAACCAAGCAAAGCTATCTCCCGATATCACATCTTCTTCAAATCAAATTCGCTCCTTAAGAGCAAATCGGGGGTCAAGTTTAGGATTTCGTGTCCTCTAGATTTTTTAGTCGTGCAATTATTCTAATTAAAATTAATAGTAAATTCAACTTTTTACATAACTATAAATATATTTAATTATAAAATAGGAATAAGAATTATTGTTATATCATATTATAGAATAGCCACGTATTTGGGATCCAACCAAATAATTTTATAAATATCAATAACATCAATTTTATAATATATGTATCTATATTATGATATTAAAAATGAAACATATAAAGTTGTGTTGGTAATTGTCTAGTAATCTGTATATTTGTCATACTTTAAATTTATAATTATACTTAATATAAAATACTTTCATTAATTGATTAATATTCACAATATAATTATACAAATGGAGTTAAATCTGTATAATGATATCGGACGAAGACAAAAGAATATATACTTTTCACCCGGGCAAAAAAGAATATATTATTAATATGACTAAAACAAAAATTAAAAAAAAATTGTTGATAAGTATAATGGTACATGTATAAGAAAATATATATTATTCAACTGGTTTAAACAAAAGTATACTATTGATATTGCTTCAAAAACCTAAATATAATTAGTTGAATTTGCTGTATCGGTTAAAACAAGACAATAAACACTATTGATGAGGTTAAAAAGTTGTACTATTAAACCGAGTTCAATGGAAATTCCAATTGAAACATAATTATGACATCGGCCAAAACAAAATTGTATACTACTCATTCAGGCTATATTAAAATAATATTCAACCATGACTAAAATAATTTTTAAAAATAAATAAATGTAATTACATGAATTTGGTTAATATAACGATTTAATATAATTATAATTTTCTTCTATATCTATTATACCTACACTATTTAAAATAATAATAAAATAACAATTAGTTAAAACAATCGTGTATCAAACAGGTTATATTGAAAGATTACTTAATTACCATTATTTGATTATAATTATTTAACAAAATAAAATAACAATGTTAAAATTATTAAATAACTGGTCAGTTATTAACACAAACTCATTATCAATTTCAATGAAATTAATAATATATTTTTAAAATTCTCAATAAAAATTAAAGTAAAAAAATCATTCGATATTAAAGAACATCCTTACATCGCATGAATTTAAACGAAATATTAAAAATTTTGTAGTCGATATTTGTTGAAATTACTTAATTATCATTAATATATTTTATTTTGAATTATAAATATCAATACCCGCTAAAATTAGTTGATTATACTTAATTATTTTTATACAACTACAGTAATTAATATTAAAAAAACTCCATCTTCGTGCAGCTGCTACTCTCATCAGCAGCCTGAGCACTAGAACTGGCAATTCGTGTCGCGTCGTGTACTTTCGTGTCGTGTACTTTCATTTTTCGTGTACTGATATGCTGATCCATGAACGAAACGAAATTATTTCGTGTACACATATTCTAAAACGAAACACGAAATGAAAGTTTCGTATCAAAACTAAACGAAACGATAAGTACACGAAATATTTCGTGTACTTTTTGTGTAACTAAACGAAAACGATATGAAAACAAAAATGAAACGAAATTGTACACGAAATAGTACACGATGATTAAGATACAAAGTCTGGCAATGTAATTTAAAATATCTGTTTACATCAGAATTAACATTAAAATGTGGATTAAACTCCACAATGAAATTCAGGGGTACATAAAACAAAAATATAAAGTAAGCTCAAATTTTGACGGGCTTCACATCTTTGTCAGCAACCATTAGCAATTTAGCATATCCAGTAAACAAAAGGCGTGGCAGGTGACAAGGTATTGTTGTACATAAAATTCAGAAGTTCCATTAATCTTGATCAAATTCAATGCTGCAAAATTGAATAAAATGCAGTCTATCAATGGATATGTAACAGAAATGTGATCAGAAGTTATTCATATCCATTAAAAATATCCCTAATCAGCAAACTTTGAGAATAACTAGAAGAATAGATACCCAGATTTTCGTAAAAAACTTTGAGAATAACAGAAGTGTGATCAGAAGTTACTTTCTACGCTTTTTACAGTTCCAATCACTTCTACGCTTTTTACAGTAACAATAACTTTGATCCATATATTAATTAACAGTCAATCATTTTTTCTCTTTAGTACCATACTTCCAAGTGATCAAAAGTTCACAACCAAATAGGAGTCGACCAAAATGAAATTAAACAAACAATAAGAGAAGGCTTACATCAATAGACCCAACAAAAGCTAAAAGATACTATCTAACTTACAAATCAGCCTGATCAGCGATAACGAATTGAGCAAAGGAACCAAGAGAAACAAAGCCACAAACATGTCTACTGGACATCAACTGTGAACAAAGTAACAGATGCAGAGTTTACTTTATATGGAAGGCCCCAAATCATCCTTAATCGCCAAATTTATAATATCTTGAGTAAGTTCTTCCAAAGAATAATTCGGAAGAACTGAAATAGGAAAGAGCAGAATTAACTATTAATCTATTATGAACAACATGTATAAAATTATATATACCAAATTAATTATTACCTTCTTTTTATAATTTTGTAACATTATAGAAAACTCCAAGAAACTTACATATCCCTTCAACATTATCCCATTCCTCATCATCAAGAGCATGTTTATAGTTAGAATCACTTAATTTCAAATGGGAAAACGCTCAACAACAGTAAAGTGCACTATCAAGTATTAGGTATGTTGAGTTCCACCTAGTTGGGACATCTTGACGCAAGCCTTTGCTCCTATTTAAAGCCACTTGTTCTATACATTCTTTAAACTTCTCTTTCCTACGTTGAGACCCCTTAATATATATAACCGACTATCTAACTTTTATAAAGAATTCGTCCATATCTTTTAAGCCTTCTTGAACAATTAAATTAAGGATGTGAGCACAACATCTAATATAAAAAATTGTCCTTTGTTCACAAAGCATTCCTTATATTCAACTGTGTCCTCAAAATATTCACAAAGGCATCATTACTTGATGCATTATCTAAAGTAATTCTAAACAACTTGAACTCCAGATTTCATTCGCATAACAACTTATAAATCTTATCAGCAATAGTAATTCTTGTACGCGGTGAAGGCATATATGTAAATTTTAGTAACTTTTTATGCAATACCCAATCATCCGCAATATAATATGCCATAATTGTGATGTACCCATCAATTGCAACTGATGTCCATAAATCTGAAGTTAAGCATAGTCTACCATCTAATTTTTGAACATATTAAACATCTGCTTCTTTTCATATTTGTAAAGTGCTATTATATCACTTTGTAAAGTATTCCTACTAACCAAGGTAGCTTTCAGATTGGCATAAATAAAAGCCTCCTTAATACCTTCGTACTCAACAAATAAAAGAGGAAGATTATGTCTTACCCCGACACTTGTGATCATGTCTCTGAATTTTTTTCGATCGAATGATGTGTTCCGTAATGCAATAGAACCTTGACTGCTTGACAAGATCATCTACCTTACATCTCCAGTGCTTAGACAAACTTTCTGATGTTTAAGCATATTAACAGTACCGTTTGTTGAATTGTAAATGCAGGTAAACCCACATTTCGAACATCTAAAATACAACACCTTATCTTCTACAATCGGAAGTTCATCAAATGTATCCCACGCTTTCGATCTTCTTTTTCTTGTTCCCTTGCGCTTCTGTCCAGGTTTACTCGAACCCTCAGTAGGATTAGTCGGGTCAGTTGGGTCGGTTGCTGCATCATCTTTGTCTTCATCGTGCTTATCTCCATCATCGCTTAAAGATTCATAATCCTGCAAATGGTTCACAATCGCAATCGATTTAGTATTTACACACGTCAACAGTTAGAAATTTGATAAATAGAGTGAAGCTTACCAGAATATTAGTGTTCGTTTCTTCCATTGGAAGTGAAGAACTCAGAGAGCGGCGTTTTGTTTCGAAGCGGCGGATTGCAAATAAAAACCCTAAAATGTTTTAGTTTTAAAAGATTATGGTCCTCATTTGGTCAACAACTACTTCCGGGTATAAATGTAAAATTTAAAATTAATATTTATATATATATATATATGTATATATATATTATTTAATTATTTATTTGTTTATTTGTTCCGTGTACTTTCGTTTCGTGTCTTGTACCTGTGGATTAAACCAAAACCAACACTAAAATTATTCGTGTAATTTCGTGTTCGTGTACTTTCGTGTTCGTGTACCAAAGAGATAAAACCAAATCCATTATTTTCGTTTCATGTTCGTGTTGTGTCTGATATTTCCAGCTCTACTGAGCACCTGAATTCCGTTTAAATACTAAAATCTTCGAAAATATAACTCGGGAATTCCTTCGTGACACATCTAAACACTTTTTTCGTCTAACAACATGAAATAATTGAAATTTTGTTGTCTACATATTATTATAGTAATATTTAAAATAAAATATTTTTAAAATAATAATTATAATATTTATAATTTTATACTATCTTATAATAGATGAAAAATTAAAAAAATTGGCACGGTATCTATTTTTTGGTATTCACTAAATTTACATAATTAATCTTACTTATGAATTTGTGTAAATTAAATTTAACATAAAAAATAATTATATATAGTTAGTATTACTATCTATCTATTATTAAGACGAAACATTGAAAATTTTGTATGGTACCTGTTTTTTGGTACACAATAAATTTACTGAATTACCCTTACTTTATTTAAAATTTTATTAAAAAATATTAATTAATTAAAATCAATTAGTAAAAAACTTATATTTTGTAAACACATCCGGAATGTTTATTTTTCATCAGTTAGCTTATAGAAGTGAAATAATTTTATGCGAATTAACCATGAGCGTTCACTACCTTACTTTGTTGTTTGTAGGATCAAAACAAATGGCATGCCCTTCATTTCTCCTTCGCGTTAATTTTTACTATTTAATTAGACACACAATCGCTTTCTCATATTCATATAAAAAGTATATTAATTGTCTTGGCCTGGCTTGAAAGGAACTATTACATGACTGACCACGTACAAATAATAATTTTATGTACGATTGGTCAATCGATCAATTATAATTGTTATTGAAATTAAATTCCTTTATCAATTTAAATTATATTTCATATCAAACTTTATATTATCCTAATTAATATTAAAATCAAATTTTTTTACCAAATTTAAATTCTGATTCATATTAAAATCTATGTTATTTTAATGAATATTCGAACCAACTTATTCTACTATTTGAATTTTATTAAATTAAATTATAAAATAATTTTTACTATAAAAATCAAACCGTATGATTACTATATAATTAAACTATAAAATAGATATTATAATATCTATTATATAGATATTATAAATGTGTTTATCTATACCATTAAACGATAAATTGTTGCTTTGTATAAGGGTCTCGATATAAAATAAAATAATCTACACTTTTTACAACAAAATTATATTATTGATCCAAACTAAAAAAAATATATAACAAACTAAATTTAATTAGTTGGATTCGGTTAATATAATATAATGTGCCTCATGTAATGACAAATAATAAAAACTATTAATCCGGCTAAAAAATTATATTACTGAATCGAGTTAAAATAAGATAATATCTACAATTAATTAAGTCTTAAAAATTTTCTACAATTAATGCAAACTAAAATAAAACTAAAATCAACACATAATTCGACCAAATAAAATAAAATCATATGGATTATTTATCCAGGCAAAAGGAAAATTATCTTATTGATCCGGGAATAAAAATAATAAAATGGAACTAAACATAATTCATTAGATTTGGTCTATCTAATGGGTCTAGGGTTAAAACACAATAAAGTATATTATTGGTTTGGGATAAATTAAAATTAATATCAGGCAAAGCATAATTCGTATATATACTATTCTAGTGGACCCCGTTCCACCCTTTTCAGAGGAGCCTGTGTATGTTAGTTCAGATCCGGAGAAGGATCCATCAGAGAGTAGTGAGAGTCCTATGCACATATCACCCTTGAGGCCAGAGTCAGAGACCCCATCCCCTGAGCTAGAGTCTGAGATGCCTAAGATTGTGCCTGTTAGTGTTGGTGGCAAGTTAGCCCAGGATCGAGATTTTGTTTACTCCCCATTCTTGAGTTGGGAGCTTTGGTGGATAGGCTAGCTCAAGAGTCTAGGCTGGGGACTTCAGTTGTGGAGGAGGAGTGGAGAGCTAGGATTCAGTTCGTAGAGCAGGTTGCCCGGAGGAGATTGGACGAGGGACCGTCCACTAGTGATGCTGATGCTGAGGCCCAGAGGCTGCATAAGATCATTTGCTGGATGTTGGTTGTGTTGAGAGATATTCTGGATGATTAGATGATAGTGTTGATCAGGCGGGACATCTAGTGGAGCCCGTAGTTGTTGTGATTTCTTTTCAGCACCAGTAGGCTTTGGGATACTTGGTCAGATATCGGGATCCCTTTTTCATTTGTTGTGTTGTATTGTATTTCAGAACTTTGTAGTAGTAGTTGTTAGAAGTTAGGGGTAGATATGGGGATGTTTTCCAGTTTTTCCTCTGTTTAACCCTGCTATATTATTGTACCTTATTTTCAAAACTTGCTGCAATCAAACCTTTTATTTATGTACCTTTGGTTTATTGAATCAATCAAATATCTTGTTTCCTGTTGTGAATCCTGGAAATCTTTATAAACTGTTTTACATACCATGTTTCTATATAATCATGATTAGCATTTCACAAATCATACCCTAAACCATAAGAAAACACAACTGATAAGAGAAATTATATAGCAATAGGATTACATGTGCAAATTTGGGTAAAAGCTTAAAACGGGTAAAAGTCATTTTAAAGTAAAATGTTATTGTCATATATCAATGCTATGCTATCGTATTGCTAAATAATTGCTCAATCGGGTTTGTAAGAAATGGCCAACTCACCAGATCACCAAGAAGAAGAGACCCAAACCCAAGACCAAGAACTAAACCAAGATACCACTATGATGAACTGACTTGCTCAGCTTTTGCAACAACCCGTAGCCCCTAAAGTTGAAAACTTCAATCATTTTCAGTCTGTTCATCCCCCAGAGTTCTTAGGTTTGCCATACCCGATAAAAGCTCAGTCGTGGTTAAGAGAAATGGAGAAAGCGTTTGAATTAGCGGAAGTTAAGGATGAGAAGAAAGCTCAGTATGCGAGTTATTACCTTAAAGACGAGGCAAGATTCTGGTGGGAATCTTCGAAGGCTTTGATTGAAGGAAAGGCCTTATCGTGGAAGAAGTTTACCGTGTTAGATATATTTGAGATGTCATGTCTAATATGTTTCATGTTTAGTTTTCAGATCTTAACAAACAGGGAATATCAGTACTTACTGGAATCAGTACTTACTGGAAGTCAAAACTTAAGGATATCAGGATTTAGATTATCAGAAGATAATATCATAAGATAGATATCAGAACTTAAGTGCTGGAGGACTAACAGTTAAGGAAGGAAGCTGATTTACAGGAAAGAAGATCGAGACTAATACAAACTCAAGATATGCATGGAAAGAGTTAGAGGACTTAAAGACTTGTATAAGATATCTGATTGATATATTTTAGGAGACAGAATTATATTCCATATCAATTAGAAGTTATATTGTAACTGTGTACTATATAAACACAAACATAGGTTTACACTATATGTGTTATCATTATCGAGAAGATCATACATTGTAACCTAGCAGCTCTCGTGATATTTGTTCATCACTGAGAAAGAACAGTTCCATTGTAATAGAGTTTATTATATCGAATATATATGTTTACTATTACTTGAGTTCGAAATCGATTTGAATGTATTCTACATTGTATTCAACCCCCTTCTACAGTGTTGTGTGACCTAACAAGTGGTATCAGAGCCTATCTGTTAACACACATACAGTAAAGATCCAAAACAATCATGTCTGAAGAAGCAGAAAATCCAACCAAGCCCGCCAAAACTGAAGAAACTCAAAAGACTCAAATTCACAGTCGATATGAGACTATAAGGGTTCCCATACTAAGACCTTCTGAGTACCCCATATGGAAAATAAAGATGGCTATGTTTTTGGAAGCTACAAATCCAGAATAGCTTGATAAAATTAATGAAGGACCACATAAGCCAACCAAACTCTCTGTTGTAGTTGCAGATCAGCCAGCAAAGACCATACCAAAGGAGAAAAGTGAGCACACAGCTGAAGATATCTCATCCATTGCCAAGGATGCAAAGGTAAGGCATTTGCCGCATAGTGCCATTGATAATGTCATTTCAAACAGGGTAATTCACTACAAGACTGCAAAGGAGATATGGGATGCTTTGAAGATAAGACGCCAGGGAACTGATGCAATCAAGAAGAACATGAGGACTATACTCACTCAAGAGTATGAGCACTTTGACTCAAAAAGTGATGAGTCATTAACTGACTTATATGACAGGTTTGTCAAACTCTTGAATGATCTGTCACTGGTGAATATGATCTTGAAGATTCAAATTTAAAATTCCTTTTAGCTCTTCCTGAGAGTTGAAATTTGAAGGCTACTATTATATGAGACAACTATGCTCTTGATGAAACTACTTGATGAAATTTATGGTATGCTCAAGACTTATGAACTTGAGATGGATCAAAGAAGCAAGAGACACGGGAGAAAGTCAAGGATAATTGCTCTTAAGCCTGAGGAGGAATTCCCCAAAGTGGCTGTCTCAAAGAAAGGCAAAAGAAAAGCTCTCATCAAAAAGTCTTATACAGAATCATCAAGTTCTGATGATGATGATTCAGAAACTGAAAGTTTACCTGAAGTAGATGCTGATGAAGAGATGATGAAATTGTGTGCTCTTATGGTGAAGGGTATCACAAAGATTTCCTACATAAAATTCAGAAAGGGAAAGAAATTTTCCAGGAAAGGGGTAAGTAATGATAAGAAGGGTTTCAGAAAATCTGAAGGCAGAGGAGGAAAGTCTGACAGAGGAGATTACTCAAATGTCAAATGCTACAATTGTGGTGAGAAAGGCAACATATCTCCTGACTGCAAAAAAGGAAAAAGTGACAAAGATAAAGCACTTGTCATAAAGAAGAAAAGCTGGACAGACTCTTCAGATTCTGAAGACGAGGAGAACTATGCCTTGATGGCAAATACTGATGGCAGCCCTGAAACTGCTGAATTAAAGGTACCTCAAACAACTCATGCCTTTCATACTGATGATATTACTGAGTTGATATTATATCTTAAAACCATATTTATTAGCTACATAGATCAAACTTTAACATGTAAAAGATTAACTTCTGAAAATCTTGCTTTTAAGAAAAGGAATGATTATTTAGAAAATGAGTTAGTTATGTTCCATCAAACTCAGAAGATGATGCTTTTTATGTTAGAGATGAATTGCTAAAATTGAATAAATCTCTCAAAACTGAGTTAGAAAAAGAAAAAGAGATTATCAGGACTTGGACTAACTCTGGAAGAACAACTCAGAGTTTATTAAGTAGTGGAAACTGGAAAGAGGGCTTAGGTTATGGAGATGATTAAAGTGAAAAAGGAACTGAATAAGTTGAGCCAATTGTTGCTAAACAAACTGTTAAGCCAAAGGTAAATCCTGTTAAGTTTGTAGCTAAAACTGTAAAGTCTGATTCTGAAAAGATGAAAGAGTCTGTGACAGAAGTTAAGGAGAAGTCAACTTCTGACAAATTATAATAGGATAAACTAGCTGAAGTCAACATAGGCTTAATGACTAAGAAGCAGCTTAAGCATAAGCTGAAAGAAATAAGGAATGTCAACAAGGTTAAAGCAGCTAGGAAAAATAGGAATGGAAAGGAAGGTGTGAAGAAAAGCAATAATTATATGCTTGTTCCTAAGGCCCCTAGAAAGAAATGTTATAACTGTGGAAACTCTAACCATCTTGCTTCTTTTTGCAGGAAGAATAAGAATATAAACTCTTTACCTCTTAAGTCAGGAGTTAAGAGTCAGTCTGTTAGGTTTAAGCCACAAAATACTTCTTTTCATTGTGGTAGTTTATGGCATTCCATTTATACTTGTAAGGAATATCATAGTTTATACTATAATTATTATCAA
Source organism: Apium graveolens (assembly GCF_009905375.1). Lineage (NCBI taxonomy): Eukaryota > Viridiplantae > Streptophyta > Magnoliopsida > Apiales > Apiaceae > Apium > Apium graveolens. The sequence continues at coordinate 50,786,841 of NC_133657.1, forward strand.
ATAAAACCTTCTTTGAAGAAAGTTGCTTTAATTCCTTCTAGTGTAAAGTCTGATGCAAAGTCTGATATAAGTTCTGATAAACAGCATGTTAGCATAAACTCTGATATTAAATCCAGTGTAAATGCTAACAAACTTAAAAAGGCCAAAGGATCCAAGCAAGTCTGGGTCTTTAAAACTAACCATTAGTGGTCTTTGTGATTGCAGGGCAACAGGAGAAACATCCTAGTACTGGATAGTGGATGTTCAGGACATATGACTAGAAATAAAGCCCTGCTCTCAGACTTTGTGGAGAAAGCTGGCCCAGAAGTTTCTTATAGAGACGGCAACATGGGAAAAACTCTGGGATATGGAAATATTAATCTTGGGAATGTCATCATTGAAACAGTAGCTCTTGTCTCAGGACTTAAACACAATCTGCTAAGTGTGAGTCAAATCTGTGATAGAGGATATCATGTGGATTTCTTTAAAGAACACTGTGAAGTTGTAAGCAATTCTACAGGTAAAGTAGTTCTGAAAGGATACATGCATGGTAACATTTATGAAGCCATACTTTCAACAACTTCTGATGGTTCTGCAATCTGTCTGTTGAGTAGAGCATCAATTGAAGAAACCTGGAATTGGCATAAAAGACCCTCTCATTTAAACTTCAACAACATAAATGAGCTTGTAAAGAAAGATCTTGTGAGAGCATTGCCAAAATCAGTATTTGCTCCTGATGGCCTTTGTGATTCATGTCAAAAGGCAAAATAAAGAAAATCTTCTTTCAAGAGCAAAACTGAGTCATCAATTCTTGAGCCTTATCACCTACTGCATGTTGATCTATTTGGTTCAGTCAATGTCATGTCTATTGCAAAGAAGAAATATGCTATGGTTATAGTGGATGAATTCACAAGGTACACCTGGGTGTACTTCTTGCACAAGACGAATGAAACTGCATTTAATCTAACTGATCATATTAGACAGCTGGATAAGTTGGTCAAAGATTCTGTTAAAATTATAAGAAGTGATAATGGCACTGAGTTCAAGAATTCAATCATGGAAGAGTTCTGCAAAGAGCATGGAATCAAACAAGAATTTTCTGCACCTGGAACTCCGCAGCAAAATGGAGTTGTAGAAAGAAAGAACTGGACTCTCATTGAAGCTGTATGGACTATGCTTGATGAAGCAAAGCTGCCAACCTACTTTTGGGCTGAAGCTGTGCAGACTGCTTGTTTTACACAGAATGCAACACTCATAACCAAGCATGGAAAAACACCATATGAGATCGTGAAGAAAAAGAAGTCAAATCTGAAATACTTTCATGTATTTGGTTGTAAGTGTTTTGTTCTTAAGACTCATCCTGAACAGCTGTTAAAATTTGATCTAAAAGCTGATGAAGGAATTTTTGTTGGATATCCACTTTCCACAAAAGCCTTCAGAGTCTACAATTTAAGAACAAGAGTTGTCATGAAATCTATCAATGTATCTTTGATCGGTGGTTCCTGCATTCTTGAGACCAAATGCCATAACAAGATAACAATAAACACCAAAGTCAGTGATGAATGATACCTTTAGGATGTTGTCCTTGTGCATCTTGATGTGATTGTATACATTAAATCCATCCATGATGCTCAACATCTCATGTCCAGCAGTGGAATCTATCAAAGTATCTATTCTTGGCAGCGGGAAACAATCCTTGGGGCATGCATCATTCAAATCAGTGAAATCCACACACATCCTCTATTTCCCATTAGCTTTCTTTACCATCACAGGGTTTGCTAACCATTCTGAAAATTGTATCTCCTCAATAAAACCAGCTTCTAAAAGCTTCTCTACTTCCTGTTTTATAGCTTCTTGCCTTTAGGGGGCAAAACTTCTTTTCTTTTGCTTCACCGTCTTCCGACTCAGATCCATATTCAGCTTGTGAGTAATCAGTTTCGGGTCTATGCCTGGCATATCAGTTGCCGACCATGCAAACATATCACTATTTTCTTACAGAAATTTCACCAACTTCCCTCTAAGGGGCTCCTCTAGTGTGGCTCCAACAAAAGTCACTTTCTCAGGATCCTCGGGAGCTAAAGGAATCAAAACCAAGTCTTCTGCTGGCTTCCCTCTTTTCTCATCATTCTCTCAGATATCCAGATCTTCAATAGGCAGAACTTGCCCCCAACTCCATCTGCCCTCAGATAGGCTACATAACAACTTTTAGCCATTTTTTGATCTCCTCTCTCTTCTCTAATCCCATTCCGGGTGGGAAACTTCATAACTGAATTGT